>NW_003307636.1:237583-242745 GCF_000143455.1 Volvox carteri f. nagariensis
CCGTCTAGTTGGAGCGCCAAACGAGCGCTGTTGCGTGCCGGCCGTCGTTTCCCGTGCGGCCTGACCCGGGGGCGGAGTGCATGAGACTAACCAGCCGTATGCACCCGCCCCCCGCGCTGTGTTTCGGCCCTGGGCCCCCGGCTTTTCAGCCCACAGTGTAATCAACGTCATACATACATACATACATACATACATACATACATACATACATACATACATACATACATACATACATACATACATACATACATACATACATACATACATACATACATACATACATACATACACGCCCACACTCCCTCTTTCCCGCTAGGCGCTGGTAGCCCTCCACGAAGCCGGGTACGTGTATCGAGATCTGAAGCTTTCCAACGTTTTGGTGTGCGAGGGGGGAAGGGTACGACTGACGGACTTCGGCGCCGCTACCCCCTGCCTGCCGGACCGCCCGGGGCTGTTTGGCGGCGCCGCCGGCACCCGGGCCTATCTCGCGCCGGAGGTACTACCCTGGCTGGAGCGCAGTACAGCGAAGGGGGGGAAGCACAGCAGCGGTGGCGGGAGCGGCGGCCCGGAGCCGTACACGATCACTGTGGACTCTTGGACGTGGGGCCTTATGATGGTGGAGCTGGCGACTGGATGGAGCCTTAAGGTGCGTGATGATCACCGGGGAGTGGGGGGGGAGAGGGGGAAAGAGGGCTTGCTCGGGTGTGTGTATGTGTTTTAAATTGACATGTATGTTTGTTATCACATCCGGCCAACTCCCCACCTTTCCTCACATCCAGAATTCGTTATCCATTAATCAAAACCCACACAGGAGCTCACGCAGCGCGTCATTCGTCGGGTATATGGGGCCCGCGGCTCCGAAACCCCCGACTTGCCCCCGGACTGCGGCCTTCCCCCCGCACTACGCCAATTGTTGCTGGATCACGTACTTGTACGGGATCCTCGGGAAAGGTGGCCGGCGGCTCGCATTCGCAGCCACCCGTTCTTCCAGGACCTGGACTGGACGAGCCTGGCGGAGGCGGAGGGGCCGCACGCGCACTTGTTCGGGCGGGGGAGGTTGGTCAACGCGCCGGCGGCTCCCGTGCAGGATAGTCCCGACGCGGTGGCGGCGGCGATGCTAGAGGGGGAGATGATGGCGACGGCGGCGCGGCGGGGCAGTCGGCCGACAGGCCTGGCGTCGCCGGTGGCCGTGCTGACGGCGGCGGCGGCGGCGGGCAATTTGCCGACGGCGGCGGGGCTGCCGATGGGCTGTGCCGCAGAGGCAGCCATATGCGAGAGTGTGGATGGCATGAATACTGTCGTACCGTTTGGAAACCAACGATCCAGCAGACCAAGCTCACGTCAGCCAAGTTATACGGGAAATGGTGGTGGTTTCGGAGCTCCTTCAAGTCCCAAAGGTCTTATCAGCGCCACGGGGATGTTCATTTCGCCGACTGGCGGCGGCGTCGCCGGCGGTTTTCAAAGTCCCGCCGGCGGCGTACGGCAATTTTCTTCCCCTGGCAACGGCCCGCTGATAGGGCCCGTAGTGTTGGCGGGATCGTCGGCAATGTCGCCGTCACAATCGTCGTACATGGCACCGGAGTTGAGTTCAGGGCTGGCGGCGGCGGCGGGCATTGCCGTCGGCGCCCGTCGCCACACGCTGCAAGGCGCCGTCGGTTCGAGCCGGCTTTCCTCGGGCTCACATCTGCGCCACTCGCCGGCGCCGCCACCGCCGCCAACACCGCCGCCGGCGGCCTTGCCAACAGTACGACAGCAGCAGCTGGTGGCGGTGGCTACAGCCGATTGAAGCAGTGGAAAGGGAGGAGGGGGAGGCAAATTGTACCGCGGTGTGGACGAGTCAAGTGCCCCCAACTGTCCCGATCTCGATTAGCCGCGGCCCGCCACCCGTTGGTGCAGCTGTTCCTTTCACTAGGCAGGATTGTACTCTACTCCCCACCCCCACACACCACCGCCACACCACACACACATATTCAGTCCGTGTCGGCTTTTGCTTGTTGTTCGTTTGTTTGTTTGTTTGTACGGCATTCAAGGGCCTTTAGGAAATTAGTTTGGTTGACCAGGGCTGACCTGATGAATTAGAAGTTGAGGAGAGAAAGAGCATTGGTTTTTTGGTTGTTGGGTTTCTTTTTGGGCTTGGCGGTTGTGTCTTCCGGTCGCTGGTTGCCGTACTCCGTTGGTTGACCGTTGTGAAATTCGTTTCCGGTTGTTCTCCAGGTCTGGTCGCGGGATGAGGGTGGCGGAGGGCAGCAGAAGAAGAAGTGTCTATGCGGAGCAGGCGACAGGGAGTTCAGGAGGAGGTGTTTGGTCGCTTACTGCCCTGCCAGCGGTGGTGGTGGGGCCCGGCAGGAGGTGGCGGGATGTCTGTGGCGCGCGCAAGAAGCGCACACAGGTCGCTGCAGGGTCGCAAGCCGCAGCGGTTTCCATTCAGCGGCAGCTGATGTGGTGATGTGGTCGGTGATGTGGCCGGGTGGGTCGGAGAACCTGCAGGAGCAGGAGGAGGAGCAGTAGTAATAGTGCAGCAGGGTGGGCTGCAAGGGGGGGATCGCTGCTGAGGACGTAGCTGGGCCCCCTCGGCGCAAGCCGGGGCAAGTATGTATGTATGTATGCGTGAGTGTGTCTCTAGCAGGTGGGCAGGTATGAGCTCACTCGTACTTTTAGCGAAGTACCTCCTGAGGCTTCGAATGAGTGTACGGATGGTGTCATGATGAGTGTGTACGACATGCTCCCGCCACTTGTGCGCGTTGAGGGGACGGAACATGTGACGGCGGCGGCTGCAGGAGGGGGAGCGGGAAAGCGATGTACTGCACGTACCTTATACTGCATTGTACGACTGGACGAGACACATCCACGTTAGTTCCTTCCCGTCTAGCTCTTTGCATGCTTTGCTGAGGAAGCCGCCGTATTAGCCACGTCGCTGTCACCGACTAGAGCGCACATTCGCTTCTTTAGAGATGATCTGTATACTGCGTGTATCTGCGAGTCAGTGGTGTGGTGTTGTGTGCAACCGGTTGTGAGGTGTTGTTCCCCTACACGGGAAGAACCCCTTTAGTTCATCCCTTCGGGGGGGGGACTCTCGCCGGTGGTGATGGTGATGGAGGTGGAGGTGGATGTGGATGTGGAGGTGGAGGTGGAGAGGGCATTTGAGGACCGCGTGGAGACTATAATAGAAAGTATCTGGACTATCTGGACAATGTGAGTAGGGCCACAGAGCCACAGAGCCACATGGCCAGCACGAACCACGACCGCTAGTGAGCTGCGTTTGACAGGGGTGCTTGCGGCTCTTTTGTGCACCACGACTACTACGACCTAGAGGTAAGTAGCGAGTGCCCCAGCGCACGCCTATCGGGGATCAGGTGGGCAGAGTGAGGGCAGTCCTTCAGGAGCCACCTGGAGGAGTGAAACCACCGCGCAAGCTACGTGAGCCAGGCGGTGGATGCAAATAAGAGCCCACATGTCACTGTGGGGGGGGGAAGGGTGAGAGCGGGGGACGAGGAGAAGCACGGAGGCTTACATTTGCAACCATGACTTAGCGAGGAAAAACTTGAGCCAATTCTCGCCGACTCGGCGGTAATTGGTTTCGGAGCGGAGAGGGCAGTTGGTTGTGGGGGGGACAGAGTACAGGCGCGGAGGACTGTGGTGCTGGTGGTGGTGGTGGGGGGGAAATGTGTATGTGGGGGGAAGGGAGGGAGGTTTAGTGATTGTTGAGGTTAAGAGGGAAAGGGGGCACGACCCATTATAGAAGGCAGACCTATCCACAACTCGGCCATTCCCGCAAACATTTTAATTAGTTTCCCTTCCGCACTTTCATCGCATTGGATAGCTATGTGTAGCTATGTGCATCTGCTGAAAAGGCACGTTGCTTGTGCAAATATGCTTATGCGTGCTTGTGCGCAAAAAATGTGAGTTATGTCAGTCAGGGGAAAAAAGGAGGTAAATGCGCTTTACAGCGAGAATCTCTTTTTTTGCGAATACCAGTGTATGTGTGCGAGCTCCACTCATATCGCCGCCAGTATGCATATACCCCACACACCTCCTCACATGCGCGACGAAATGGGGTTATGTGCTGTGTTTGAGTTCAATGCATGTATTATTGCAAGTATGTGTGTATGTTTATGTGTGAATAAAACGATGCCGCTTGGAAAAAAAGGCGCGCGGATGATGACAGCGGCGGGCAATGGAGCTGTGTGTATTTGTTACATACCTGTCCAGGCTTGACAATGAGTGTGTACTTCATGACGAGAGGTTTCGTAAAAAAAACTCTATTCAGTAAAAAAAGATGGAGAGTGCTGCATTTGTATGACGTGCGGTGATGTTGGTCGGTGTGGCATGCTGCCCGCGGCCCGCCCCGCCTTGCCTTCAGGCTCCACACCGCCTGAAGGCCCCCAAAGGGGACGGACTTCTCCTTTGTGCCTTTGAGGCATTCCGCCTGGGAGCGGAAGAGGAGGGCTTATAAGTTGTATTCTTTGGTTGAAGGGTTCGTGAACCACCAAATCTCCTGTACAGTCCAGGTTCTTTAATGTATATGATGCGCGGCTCAATTACAACGGCTAGCTTACACAGTCAGGAAATGTGCAGCTAAGCACGCTGTAGATGGGTTTATTGTATGATGTGTGAAACAGGGGGGTATATCTTCGCCCGTGGCAGCTACCCTGCGAAACACCTGCATGCCTGGACTAAAGTAGAGTACAAAAGTAGAGTACATAAGTGCGGCAAATCAGAGGGACTCTACCCCGGGGGGGGAGAGACAGTCCGTTTTACAAGATCCTTTAGGGAGAAATCCTGTACCGCAAAACCTGAAAAAGAGTGGAACATCAAGTAATGTACTCAAAACGGGCGGGTTGTGCACCCGAGGGGGAGGTCAAATGAAGTTGGGGGCACTCAACCCCGGCCCTCCCTCACCAGCCGCCCCCTTATCTCCTCCTCTTCCTCCTCCTTCCCCCCATTTCCCCGCAACAAAAAAAGGAAAGGCCTGAAGAAGAAAAAAACGTTATGCCCCGAAGCCAACCAGCGCACCAACAATGTAAATAAACACTTGGACTGCCCCACTGGGAATGGACGAATGCAAAGTACCAGCGGCGGCAGCAGCGACAAAGAGAACGACCGCCAATGGGGAAAAGGGAGGTGCTGGACACCCCCAACCTCGCCACGTACACACACACGAA
>NW_003307636.1:242810-262678 GCF_000143455.1 Volvox carteri f. nagariensis
CTACTCTCTCCTTTTTGAGTAAAGTCACGTAATATGCCAAGATAGCCCTCCCCCACACACACATACACACATACACACTCGACTCCATCCACCACCACCACCACCATCACATCACCTGCCAAATACGGACTCCTTCCCACCCGCACCCATTCCCCCCTTTCCATCAACAAAAGCAAGGGAGACATATTCTACCACAGGCACTGACACGCAGGAAACACACCACACCACACCATCACCGACAGCAGCAGCAGCCGCAAGCATCACCAGCATCATCGCTACCACCACCAATCCAACGGATAGTGCACACATACACACACATACACACATACATACATACATACACACAGAGCGATCGGAGGGATTCCCCCTTTTCCACACACACACAGAGACGCGCCACTCGCGGCTCAGCTCCATGAAACAAAAATACACACATACATGCATACATCTGTACACACACATACACACAGACACACCCCGTGGTGCCGGCCACCGCCGCATTCCCCGGGAGCTCCCATCTGCCCACTCTGCCCTGCTGCTCTACATCCGATAACCCTCGCGCGCATACGTACATACGTACGTACACACATACATACATACACACACTTGAACAATAAACGCAGAAGAAGGAAAATCAACCCTTCTCTCTCTAAAAACAAACCAGTGAACGCAACGCAGCAACGGAATAGGCGACACAGCAGCGGCGGTTCCCTCATAAAGCTCGAAACCCGAACATTCTCCTCTCGTGATGTCTGATGGCAACCCAACCGACCCAGACACGCCTGCAGCACACACTATCCTCGCGCCCAACCCCCATACACCTTCGCTTCTTTTAGAACTTGCCACACACACACACACACACACACACACACGCACACATACACATAAACTCAGCGGCAACAGCAGCAGCACTACAAACCCAGAAGCGCCATGCCGTTTCAGTAATAGGCATCGTACTCGTCCTCGTATCCTGTGTACCCTCCCTGATCGTGGCCGTCGTACCCACCGTACGCGCCGTACCCGCCACCGTAAGCGCCGCCTCCGCCGCCGTAACCATCGTCGTCGTTGTGACCTTCCCCACCCTCGCCACCCTCTTCCCCCAAACCGCCCCCCTCTTCGTGGCCTATCCGCGCAACCACCTCCTCCGTCGCCTCCGCCTCCGCTGCTGCCGTACCTGCCGCCGTACTGGGACCTGCGGCTGCCCCCGGGCTCCCATCTGCCGCTGCTGCTGCCCCGGGCTCCGCCACCGCTGCTTCTGGGCCAGGTGCCGGCAGCATTGTGCCCGCCGTTGTCTGCTGCGCCGCCTGCTGAGCGTTGACCTCCGCTATCCGCGACCGCACAAGCTCAAGAAGTTGCGCTTGACCGCCGCCGCCGCCGCCGCCACCCACCTTGCCCCTGTTCGATACCGCCGCGTGGACCTGGGGACCCACACATACATACATACATACATAAATACATACATACAAACGTTCTTAGATGCCACTCGTGTGTCATTTTCGCCAGCCCCTGCCTCCGGCTCAAGTCACTAAAACCCCACATGTTTGCACAGACCCTCGTGCACACACACCCTTGCATGCACACAGAAGAGCGCCACGCAGAAACTCACCCCTCAGGGTGTGGGATTGGAGAGAGGAGACGTCAATACATCGATACAATGCGTAAGTCGTGTTGAAGCACAGGTGGAGGGAAGGGGGATGGTGCGGGCGGCAAGGGGGCCCCGGAGAAGGCGGAGGATACCGGAGGACGGAGGAAAGGGAGGATGGGGGCGACTGCGGAAGAGGGTTACGTTCCCGGACTCCCGGACCCAACGCGGTGGGGTTCGTGTGTGGGTGAAACACGCTCTCACCGCCACCCATAACACCCCTGGAGCTGCCGCTCCAACAACCAGCCCCTACAGCCTAACACACCGCCCTCCGGCCCCCAAACATAGAGGCGCCAGTGCCCCCCTCGCCTCACCTTGGCGGGGTTCACGCGGAGCTCTTTAATGTACTTCCGTTTCACGTGCGCCCGCTGCATCTCCGGGAACAACATGCAGATGAGCGAAAAGTCGGTGCCGAAGGCCGCCAGGGCGCTGTAAAAGAGCGCGGTGTCGGCCTCGCTCCAGCGCGCCGGTCCCAGGCGTTTCATGTACGTGAATGACGTAACAAACCGGGTGTCCTCCTCCACACGAGCGTACTGTGCCACGTCATCCTGTTGCTGCGCCGCAACCGTCAACGTATCGGCGTCAACGACCAACTGCCCGTCCACGATGCGCACCTGGGGGGCCGCCGGCCGGGCGCCAGCTCGGCCGCGTGGGCCGGCGGCGGCGGCGGCGGCGGCGCTCCGCGCCCCCGCCGCACCTGCGGCGGGCAGCGCTGGCGTTGCAGGCCCCCCGGCGCCTTCCGCGCCGTCTGTCTCACCCGCTTCGGCTGCCGCCAAAGCGGCTGCCTTTGCCGCTGCGCGCTCCTTGGCGATCTTGGCCTTCTCCCAGGCCTGCAGTTACACACACACACACACACACACGTACACACAGTCCCGAACACAACAGATGTCTTTTAAAGCGCGCAAATGCTGTGCCCCTGGAAGGTTTCAGGATCGATCCCGACCGCGTGCTGGGGTCCGTGGATGTACGCACAAGGCACGACCCACGGGTCAGTCCTTCCTCACCTGCGTCCTCGCAATGATCTTTCGCAGCGACCAGTTCTCCACATCCAGGGGCTCGTTGGGGTCCACCTCGGGGAGGGGCTGCGAGGGAATCATTCGTTGGTGATTGGGTGGGTGGGTGATTGAGGGAGTGAGTTGTGAGGATGTGCGTAAGGCGAGGATGACCGGCAGGGTACCAAAACAACGCTCGGGGGGACCTAGGGTGCAGGAGCTACGAAGGGGGGTTCTGTCGGCGTGTATGTGCACATGTGCGAGGGCATGGGGGGAGGTTTGGCTCTTCTGCTGGTCGAAGTTGGGGGGGGAGGGGGGATTCGGGAGGGCCCGGCAGGTGCGCTCCCACAAATGCAAGAAGGCCCTAAGGCTCTAGGAAGGGGCTCTCCTCTTCCCTAAGCTGTCTTCTCTTCTTCTCCTCCCCTAACGAAGCCGCGTCTTCCAGCGGCAAAACCCCTGGGTACGCTATTTGCACCTCCGGCGGGATAGCACGTCTGCCCGCACGTCTGCCCGCACGTCTGCCCGCACGTCTGCCCGCACGTCTGCCCCAGCATGACTGTGCCACAGGTTTACGAAGGCGGACCCGGATACGTTTGGCGGTCCATCCGCCGGGTCTTCGTCTTCTTCCCCACCGCACCGCCTTTTTAGGGTTTTGGCAGTACTCAGCTATGGCGCCAACATACGAGTCCAACGCACGAGATTGCGGCGGCACGAGCATGTTGCCGTCGCCGGTGGTTTTTTCGTATCGTTGTCCTATGACACGGTTGTCGTACTTACAATGATGGCCAAGCCGGCCTCCTTGAGGGCCTTCTCCTCGAGCTCCCTTCGCATCCGTGCCTCTCGCGCCGCCGCCGCCGCCGCCGCGTACTTGGATTTCATCTGACCGCCCTGGCTCCGCGGCGGCGGCACGCTCATGGCACCGGCGGCGGCGTCGCCGTCGGCCTTCGCCGTCGTCCGGCGCCGACGCTTTCGAAGCGGGCCCGCTTCCGTCAGCTCGCCGCCCTGCTGGCCCTCGCTGTCGGCCCCGCCGCCGCCGCGGCGGCGGCGGCGGCGGCTGCCGCCGTCGCCGGTGCCGCCGGCTGCAGCGCGGCGGCGTCGACGGCTGCGAGTGCCTTGCGCCAGGTTTTCATGGTCGGGGTGGAGAATGAGCGCCATGCCCACGTCCTCCCCACCCCCCTGCGCCGCCTCGCCAGCTGCCTGTTGCCGCCAGTCGCGCAGGGAGAATGGAGATGGCAGATAAGGACACCGCGGCAGATGGACACAACACAAGTCTAACAAAGCAAAGGAGCTTACCTTGAAAAATAACTACGAAGCGGGGATTGATACCAGGACCTCATCACGACGGACGACATGCTATGTGGCGATGTGGACCAGGAGCATGTTCACAGAGTCCTGGCACACAGCAGTGCAAAACACGTCCCAACCCCTAAAGGAGCCCCTTCCACAACCAAAAGAGACCTCCCGTGATCCGGCACGCGGCGGCACAGAGCGACGCGGCATTTCATCCCAACATCCTCTTCACACACACCCTGTATAATATCATCCCAAGACGCACTTAGACCGACAACACAGATCAGGTCTGCAACAGCACACAGCTCCCCCCCCCGCAGCAGTTTTCCATACCGGCCCCCTCTCACTCCTTCCCTCTCTCTCGCTGCGTTTAAAAGTGATTACTGCGTTTCAAAGTGGTTACTAGTGACCAAATGGGTTACTGAGGTACTAACTCCCTTCCGGAAGGTGGTCACACGAATACACACACCTCGATTTTCCCGCATCGAGGCTCAGATTAACTAACAACACACACAACAACGCGCAGGAGCCCCCTTACCTGGACAGCAATCTCGCCCCGCAGGGTGGACAGTAGCCGCATCCACGCCATGGCGCCTTTCTTTGCGGTCGGTGTGGACACTGACTGAAACAGCTCGAGAACTCGGCGGGCGCTGGTCTCCGCCTTGCCGGCGGCGACGACGGCTTCCGCGGCAGTCGGCAGCTGCGGCTCCTCCGCCACCGTTGCCGCCTCCTTGGCGGAAGCTCCGCCGCTCATCCTGTCCCGCTTGTTCGATGCTTTCGTTCGGAGCCGCCGGGGCGGGACTGCCCCCACCTTTGCATGCTGGGCGTCGCGCTCTGCTTCCGTTTCCACCCTCACCTCCGTTTCCACCCTCACCTCTGCCGGCCTAATGTCCGCCAGTGTCTTGGCTGGGTTAACGCCGTCGGCATCGTCAGCACCCGCCGCTGTGGCCCCCCTTCGCAGCCGCGTTCGTTTTGTTCCCGTCGCCGTCGCCGTCGTCGTCGTCGCCGCGGTGGCGGTTGTGGTTGGGCCAGCGACAGCGGCGGTGGCGGCGGCGCCGTGCTGCTCGCACGCGGCGGCTAATGGCGGCCCTGCCTCATCCGCCGCTGCAGTCGCCGGCCCCTTCGTCTTCAATGCACTGCGCCGTCTCTTGGAAGCAGGTGTTTCCGTGTCTCCTCCGGCTGGCCGCGGCGGTTTCCGTGACCCTGTCTCAGGCGGCGGCTCCGTGGTTGCAGCCGGTGGCGCCGCTTGTGCCGCCGCCGGCCCCGCTGCTGCTGCCGCCGCCGCCTGGTCCTCTGCCACAGCCGAGGTGGCCCCCGCGCCTGCGGCATTTCCCGGGGCCGCCGCCGCAACCGATGGCCGTGTATCCGGTACCTGCTCTGCGCCAGCGGCGGCTGCGTCCGTAACGCCGGCTGCGGGACGGCTAGCAGCAGCTGCCGCCGCAAGCGACCGGAAAGCACCCGGCCGGGGATCTCTTGGTGCATAATCGAGTACGGCGCTAGCGGCGATAGGGCCTGAAGTCAGTAATCCGTCCGGGACCTGGTGCTCCTGTTGCGGCTGCTGATTCTGCCTGGCTTCGGTAGATACGCCGCCTGATGGCGCTCCTGCTGGGGGTTGTGACGCTGGAAGACCTGGGCCCCCTGACGCTGCTGCTGCTGGCGCTGCTGGCGCTGCTGCCTTGGCGGGGCCGGAAGAGCCGGCGGCAGCAGCGCCCCGTCTCCTCGATGCAACCACGGGTGCCGCCCTGCGCTGCTGCTTTGGCAGGGAGTCCAGATCCGCAGCTCCGAAACCGGCGGCCAGGAAACGCGCAACCGGCTCTGCAGTAGCAGCCGTAGCAGCGGGAGTGGCAGCGGGGGCTGCAGCAAGGGCACTACTTGCTGCTAAGGATGTGTCTGGACCGCCGCTAGCACTGCCATCGCCACCACGGCGACCGATATCTGCCGCTGCTGATGACGAAGACGCCAGCTGTTGCGATGCCGGCTGGGCCGCCTCCGCATCAACGAATGGCTCTGCGACCGTTACCGCAAAAGAGACACGTTTTCCTGCCGCCCTACCACCCCGCGACCCCGCAGCCGCCGCCACAGGATCAGTAGCGGATGGGGGACCAGAAGTCAACTCCGGCGCAGCGGCGGAGGGTGGCGGAGCAGGCACAGCGGCGGCAGGGGCCGGGTCCGTTGTCGCGGGCTGTCGCTGTTGACTTGCTCCCCGGGTTCGAATCGCGCTATCTACACGCCGCTGCGGCGCCACGACAGGTGCAGCCCCCGGCGCCGGGCGCTCTCCAGCCCGGAGCCCTGGAGCAGGGACGTCCAGCAGCACCTCAAAATCCTCATTCGACTCCGCCTGCGCGGCGGCCCCTGCTCTAGCAACTGCTGCATCCGGAACGCCAGTCCCTGGCGCGGATGGTGCCGCACCCGCCTCCACAGCTACTTCCCGAGCTGTTAAACCGCCTGCTACCCGTGTGGTATCGGCGGCTGCATCCGTAGCGCTGGGCGCTGGCTGGGATCGTTCCATGGCCCTGGCCGCATGCGCTCCGGAACCGACAGCCCGTCCGGATTCTGCTTGTTGCTGTGGCTGCTTCGAGGCAGGGGCAGCAGCCGGCGGCACGGGTTGAGATATAGAAGCTGGTGCACTTGGTAGGGATGAGGGTGCCCCGCCAGATGAATAACCTATCGTGCCGGCCTCCACAGCTGTTGATGTCCCTGTCTGCTCCTCCTGCTGCTGTTGCCACTGGGAAGGACCGCCCTCCACGGTCGCTGCGCCGCCGGCCATTGCCGACATACCTACCCCCGCGGCTTGGCTGCCTTCTAGCTGCGTGGCCGGTAATGCCGGCTGTGACCCCGGGCTTAGCACAGCGGCTGGGACTGGTTGGGAAGGTTGGCTTAAAGGGGCTAGCTGCGACTGTAGCAGGTGCGCGGGATCCAGCGGGCCCGAGCCGGCACTCAAGCCAGGAGCCTGCGGCTGTGGCGGCTCCGCCGCCGCTACAGCGGCCTTGTTGCCGACTCCGCCGCCAGCCTGGCGGGTACGACGGTCTCCTGGCGCGGACGGCGCAAACTTGCTTTGGCGCGGCTGAGAGGGCAGCGACAGCAGGTCATCCAGCGGGTTGCTGCTGAATGACGGGCCGGCGGGTGCTGAGGTTGACGCAGGGGGCGGGGGGTTGGCGGCTGCAGGGGGCGCAGTGGCTGCACCGGCGACAGCAGCACCAGCGGCATGAGCTGGAGGGCTGGCGGCAGGATCCTTACCCCTGAACTGGGCAGGAGCAGGCGATGGAGCCGATGGCTGCACCGGCACCGTGGTTGCAACCGCAGCAGCGGCAGCTTGAGCGGCAGCGTGCGGAGGTGCCTCAGCGGATGAGGCGCCGTCGGCCCCAGTCCGGGAATCTACCACGGGTGCTGGTCGCGAGGGGCCAGGATCTATGACGTCAGGCTCAGTCAGGGGCAGTGCGGGAGGCGGCTGGTGCTTAGTTTCCAGCTTGCTGTGGAAGTGGCCATGTTGCGGTGGCGCGGTTGGCAGCATTTCCCTCGCGCCGCTAGCCGCTACCGCAGGCGCCGCTGCCGCCGCTGTCTGGGTTCGAACTCCAGCGTCACGCTGTGACTGCTGCGGGCTCCCCCCAAGCGGCGAGGGAGCTAATGGCACAGGTTGGGGTTGAGCCTGGGGTGCTTGAGTGGATGGGACAGTAGGCTCACTGCCCGGGGGCTGTTGCGCAGCGCGAGGCTTTACCCTCACGGCTTCCTTCACGGGGGCTGCTGTTGCGGCCGGGGATGTGGGAGCGACGGCGGCGGCAGTGCTGGCGGAAGGAGCAGCAGCGCTGCTGGGCGCCTGCTGCGCGGAGGGTCGCGCTCGTGGAACGGGTTTCACTGCCGGCTTGAAGGCACGTGCTTTCTGAGCCTTTTGTTTGTCTAGTTCGTCGAGGTCAAGATCCATGATGGCCGAGGCCCTGGCGTTGCAGGTGAAACGCCCGGGGGATGGCGATACGGGGATCCAACCAGGGGATGCGTGTCCACCGCTCTGGCACGCGTTTGCACAGCCTGTGCTGGCGTGGGGATGGGGCGATGGCTACTGCTGGGACATGGGCTGCAAGGTAGAGCACCGCAAGCAGCTGGACGGCCAAACAGCTTTGAAGCTAACCCTTCCGCTTGTCACTGAAATATTAATAATGCAACTCAGTACCATATGAAGTAATTATTTTGGGCAGCGCAGTTCCGCTGCGCTGCCCACAGCCACGACGCCACGCAAACTCCCGCGGACGACACAGCGTCTAGCCGAAATCGCGTTTCGGGGATTAATCTGTTGTAATCCGGCTGCAGTATCTGCAATCTCAAACAAGATAGACTGCGTAGGACCACATAGCCCCCAAACAGGTTCGAGTCAGCTTGAAGGGCATTTCAAAAATATTATCCATATTATCATCTATATGTCTATTGGGCTTAATGTTCTAGGGCTTTGCACATAAACGCCGCCAAATCGCGCATTTGGCGTCCGTCGTGTACCCCGTCATCTCATTTGACTGCATACGACTTGTGTTGCTACATGTACTGTATTCCATAGCTATTATCTTCTTACGCTACATAGTACATTTCCACAATCCCTTCATTTGTAACTGCGCAACTGCAAGCATTTATCACTGTAAACAAGCCCTGGATTCCATAAAGTAAAACGTATATCTAAAATTTGATCTATGTCAGTACATTAGTGTATGCCGGTAGAGACCGGCGATGGGCCTAGGCCTTGCTCTTCGAGATGCTCAGTGACCCAGCCTCTGAGCACGCATCACTTAGACCTCCAGGCCTCTCCTACACGACTACAACGGACCAGAACAACAGCAGCAAAGACCCGGGTGGTGGAGTGCAGGCGCAGCCCCGGCTGGGGTTGCCCCAGGCTGGGGAGGAGCCTGCAGCGGACTCTGAGGTCACTCAAACAACGACCAGCAATCGGAGCCGTCCATCAGCCGCTAAGTGGGCCCAAGAACAGCAACCGAGCCAGCGGCAGCAGCGGCCGAGGTAAGCTCAATAGGGTAAAGGTGGGGGGTGCTGGCGCCGAGTAGGAACGTCAGGACAAGTAAGATGTTCGATTTTATCGACTTAGCTTTGCAGGCTTCTTTTTGCAGCTTGTTTTGGCGTGACTGTTGTTGACCTGCGCGGCGCTGTTTGTGACGGAAGATGCCTTATTTGCGTTGCGCAACATCGCATGATGTTGTAGTTCTTTTTTCCACCCTGGAACCGGAGCCTGGTGCGGGCTGCTGCGACTTGCACGCACATAACTGCACCATCTTTTGCGGGCACACAGCTAACGATTTGCAAAAATCCCTAAAGGAGGGCCTGACTCTTTGTCTTACTGCTATCTCCTTCTTTACTTAGCAGCAGCGGTCGGGGGCAGAAACGGCACCGTGGCGACATGGCGGACGGGGCGAACACAACGAGCCCCAGTGCCAACCAGGGACCACAGGAGCTACAAAATAGGCTTGCCGCCGTTAGCGAACGCACACTTCAGTATGAGATGGCGTTAAAAGAGAAGGACAACGAACTAGCGCGCCTCAAACAATTGCTTGCGATGAAAGGCGGTGAGTTTTGCAGGAATGGGTAAAGTGTTGCATGTTGCGAACACAAACTGAAACATTACATTCCCTGCTGCAGAGCAACTTCCAGGGCCCAGCGCACAGGCGGGGCCGGCGTCTGTCATCACCGAGCAAGAATTGAAGCAGGCTTATTGCTCGTCGGTTCAAGCCCTGAAAGATTACTTGGTAATATCCAATCTGACCAGCTACGACATAACAGGTACGCATGGCAAGTTACGGTTTTCGCGGTTGCGAGCACCTGTAAGGGCATGCTGGCGGTTGCACACGTTTCTTGGGACTTGCAGCCTGTCGCCACTTGTCGTGTGCGTGTGACGCTGGAGCCACATCTAGCTCACTTGCCTTCCTTACCCTGCGGCTAGATATTGCGTTGGAAGCTGCGCAATAACCCTATCTGCTGCCCACAATCGCGTCGCCCAATCCAGGCAAAAACCTGCCCGAAAAGGTCACCGCCGACATTAAGGCCCTGGTTCACACCATCAGCAAGGTGTGCCTCCAAATCCTAAAGCCCGAAACCCCCTTCGTGCTGGAAACCATCAGCAAGGACTACAGCAATACAACCACGACGGATTGGGAGCTGGATAAAAGTCACTGGATCAACGTAATTGCACAGCTGCAGCTCTCCAACTTACAGGTCCTGTCCATCCTGCACGCACGCGAGTTGCACGTGCACAAGATGCAGATGCTCCTGCAGGAGCGCGCGGCCATCGCACGCCAGGCAGCGGAGCTAACAGCAGCAGCGTGCAGCTCTAACCCCATGATGTTGGATGAGGTATCAAACATGACGGTGCTTGTTCAGCATGGATACCTGTACTTTGCCCGCAACGCACTGCTGCTGCAGCGTGTCGTGGATATGTTCAAGGTAGGACATTGCAGGGAGCTCGGTCGACCGCGTGGGTTCCCGCACATACATGATCGACGGTCGTACTGGAATGGAGGACATAAGCAGTAACAGTTCCTAATGTCATGACGTGCTGGGTTCCTCGGGGAGAGGGCAGTCCAGAGGTGCTCATTTGAGCCGGTACAAAGAGTTCATTACCGGGATACGTGCGTAAAGAAAAGGTTTCGCGTGTGTGGTGGCCGAAAGGGAGGGGGGTTTGAGGTGGTGGCCTCGGATCCGCCTGCATGTGAGATCATGAAGAGCTGCACATTCGGCAAAGCGGCAGAGCTAAGAAACCTGCTAGTCCAAGCTAGATCTTGCCGCTGCGGGCAACAGAGCAACCCTTAACTTTCCATAGCTGCTGTATTGTACTGTATTGCACAATGTGCGTTGGTGTCCTCCTCCGCACTCGTATCCCCTGTGATGTCCCCACGGCAGCAGTACGAAACCTAAATTTGTGCCCGAAGGCAACAATTGCCGCCCTTGGCTTACATAAACTGAAAGGTTACTGGTAATAAGCAAGACGGCAGGAAAACAGATTGGATTTAAGCAACGGTTTAAAGAGGCAGCAAACCTTAAGCGTCGCTGAAGGTTGGGCTGCCAGCTATCGGGGCTCCTCCCCAGCAGTTGATGGAGCGTTGCGAGCGAGGTGGCGTCATTCCCGGTCATCCAGGCTCCTCTGGACCCGCGCGGGGAGACCTAGTTCACTTTTATGCAGCGCCAGGATCCCCAACCTTTTCTGTGTATACAACCTGGTGTCACGCTCTGACCGGTAGCCGCGTGGTTTCCCTTCATGCCTGGTCCTTACCCTTTCCCTATTCGTTGTGGGCTGTTTACTTTACATATGCTTGCTCTTTCGTTATAACCTCTTCCCCCGCAGGAGTCCCTCCTCCGTGAACAAAAGACGGTGATGGAGCTGTTCCTTAAAGTGCTTTACCAGGTGCTCTCTCCCGTCCAAGCGGCATTGTTCGTAGTTGAAGCTTTTCCTTACCACTGTGACGTGCTGGCGCTGTCGAATGTGCTGGCGTTGGTCTTCGGAAAGGACGGCAGCAACGTGGGGAACATGGGCCCTATGGGCAACGCGCAGGCCGGGTGAGCGGAGGAATGGGACACGAGAGGGGTCCAGGGAAAAGTAAAGTACAGAAAGGTCAGATGGGGACCCCAAACGAACACGGAGACGCAAAAAAAACACCTTGGGTGAAAGCCCTAGGAGGACGTATTTCAGCACTTTCGGCACGTCGCAGCGAGGGTTTGCGGAATAAAAGGGAGTAGCTTTCTGTTGGCAAGCCTCCATCTCTGCTTGAGTAGGCGAAACCGCTCTTGGCTGTCCTGCCTTCTTAGCAAGACGGCTCCTGTCCGATTATCGCCGGTGCCTGCAATGTTCTGCTGTAGGATGGGGAGCACAGACCCGCTGGACATGATGATGGGAATGGGTGGCGGTGGTGGCGGGCCCTCCGCCGCCGCCGCGGCGGGGCCCAGTGGTGCCGGCAGCGGCGGAAACGGCATGCTTTCCATGCAGGAGGCCATGCTGCTGCACCAGCAGTTTGGCGGGGGCGGCTCTGGCGGCGGTGGTGGCGGCGCCGGACCGGATAAACTATCGCTGTTGCAGCAGCAGCCGAGCGGGCAGCAAGACCTCACGGGGGGAGGCCTGGGTGCAGCCGGTTTAGGTGGTTCTCTAAGCGGCGGCTTAGGTGGGGGCGGGTTGGGGGCCGGCGGGCTGAGCGGCCTCAGCTCTGGTGGCAATCCGGCGGGCGCGCAGCGGTTGAACCCTTTTGGTGCGATGGCGGAGCTGCAGTCCATGATGGGAGGTGGCGGTGGTAACGGTGGCGGCAGTGGATTGGATGGGTCAGCATTGCGAGGCGGTGATGCAGGCGGCGCAAGTGGCATGAGCGCCGCGGCAGTAAAACAAGAGCTTCAAAGCCTGCAAGCGGCCGCAATGGCCCGCCAGGCTGCTGGGCAGATGCTCGGCCCAGGCGTGGCTGGGGATATGGCCACCGCTAAAGCAGCAGCTGCCGGCGGCGGTGGTCTTTCAGTCTATAATCAGCAGCACAACATGCCTGCCGGCATGGGGGGCCTCGCGCAAGGTGGCGGCCTGATGGATAACGGTGTTGGGCCGTCAGGCGTGGGACACAATCCCGCTGCTAACCTTTCCCCGGACCTCATGGGCGGGCAAGGCCCCGGCCTGGCAGGCCCTGGAGCTAAAGGAATGGCGGTGGGAGGCGGCCCTGGGCCGGGCCTACAGGGCGCGGGGTCCTTGGGGGTTGTGGGCGGGCTGGCAGGGGCGGGTAGCCTGGGCGGCGGTGGCGGCGGTTTAGTGGGGCCGGGCAGCCTGGGCGGCGGCGGGCTAGGTGCTGGAGGCCTGGGTGGCGGTCCGGGATTATTCGGCAAGGGCGGTCCGCAGGGTGGTGCGCCCACGCTTAACCTCAGCATGCCGGGCGCAGGCGGGGGAGGCCTGGGTTTGGGTGGCGGTGGCGGGCTTGGGGGCTTGGGCGGGCATGCGGATGCGTTGGGTCCGCTGGGCCAGCAGAACAGCGGCAGTCTACCCATTAGCACCGTGAGCCGGTACGGTAACGGAGCTCCCCGCAGCGGGGGTCTGCTAGATGGGGGAGCTCGGGGGCCTGCAGGGCCTGGTGGTTTCAGTCGGTGATTTACTGTACGTGCGAAGGATGTGTGATCGACGAGCTGGGGTACCCCATGTCTGGCTTGTTTCGGCCTCGTATCTTCGAATGGGGAGCGTCTTGCTACTGGATATAGGAATGCGAGCGTGTGATCTTACTGTGAAGTTGCCTGCTTACGAAGCATCCGCATGCAATGTGAAGTGAAGTCGTCGTATCGTGCGCTGCGGTACCATACCATCGGTCCTTTTGCGCTTGCCCCGGTCGCTGTTGCTTCTGTTCGGCTGCTTTTCCAAACCACTCGACGACCGATGCTCAAGTCTTTACTTGGCTATGCGCGGATGCGCCGTGACCTGCCTTGCTTGGACCCCGCCTCAGGCGGGGACGCATTTGCTTGATTACTTGCTTGCTAGTAATGTTCATAATCCTGCTTGGGGTGAACTTCAAAGGACACAATTTATCGGGGTTGGGAACAAAACTTGATGCCTCTTGTTTGGGGCAATGGCATACAGACTTGAGCCGGGCAGTGGCGTGGTTTAATCGGGGTGCTAACCTACATACGTGACTTTGGTCGCCGCTGTCGAGTAAGGCTGTTGTTCCGTGTTCCTTGTTCCGTGGATGTGTTTGGCAAGGATAGGTGGTTTTTTCGATAACAAAGACTTCATGATTTTTTGGGTCTTGTTGTTTGCGGGAACTTTGGCTGGCAGCTGCCGCGTTGCTCTCACTACAGGACAAGTCGGGCTGCACTCAGCCGGTAAGTCCCGGGCGGGATATGCACGCGTTTTTAACGAGTCCACGTTACGTTGGGTGAAACCCGTTGGGTAAAGTTATAACAACACTGTTTTGCACGCGTGCGGTACATGCGGTCCTATGTTGTTGCCTTGGGGAGAGAGGTGTTGTTAAATCATCTCCTTTGCGCCCTCTTCTTGCAACAGTGGACCAGACTAATGCTCTCTCGGAACATGATCCGATGAGGGCGGGTTTATTGACTTTGATGAAATGAATTGAGTTCTTTGGGTAAGGTGTGAGTGTGGGTGTGGGCTCGCAGCACAGTGGATAGCGGTCCCAGCTCCAGGTTATGCGTGAAAGTGAATGGTGACTTGCATAAATAGTGTGGGCGCGTGAGAGCTTTGACGCATAATTATGTGTTTTGTCTGACGTGCGCCTAGGGAATCGGCGGCGATTCTCAAGTTCTGGTACCCCGCTCTGCATTTGTTTGCATCCGGAGCTCCGTGCTTTCTGCGCTTGTGGCTGTGGTGGGAAAAGTGAAGGCGATTTGCAGCTGTGAAGGCTTCTGCTTGCATAAGCAGGGCGTTATTTCGGGTGGATGCTGGTCGCGGAGCTTTGGTGTCCGCTCGTATAATTAAGGGTGTGGTTTCCAGAACCATCGATAGGGTTTCGGCCCGAGCAGACTGCTTGATGTGCGAAGTCGTCAGCAACAGCATATACATTTTTATATCATAGATTGGTGTATTGCATGCCGTTAAGACCGTGGGCATGTGCACTTCATAACCTCATGGCTTTTGAGTTAGGACCCTGAACGTTTGCACTTCTTGACGCTGGTTCCGGTGCAAAACGTGCGCCCGCGAGGACTGATTGCGTACCTTTATAAACATGTTGACCAGTATTATGAACGTTTAGATTTCCTAACAGACCAAATATTGTACATAATAACGTACTGTATGTGCTTAGGGGTTCATTGGGCGGAAGCTGGAAGAGCGCAGGCTGGAATGGTAACCGGTCAGGCGTCACATCTTTAAGATGGGAAAACTTTGTTACAAATTCCGCCTGGGGGTAAGCAGTTTGGAGAAAGCTGGCGTCGCCGCATGCTGATTCGAATCTTGCGCGCCCTAGCGAGGCACTGATGCCGCGCAAGTTGCAGTGCCAAGTCAGCGTTACCGCCGCCTTGCTGGACCAAATGCATCTACCGGTCAGACGAAACGGCGCATGTGCCAGGTCATGGTTACGAAGCAAGGACTTATAACGGTACGGTCAATTTTCGATAAAAATGGATAAAGCTATAAGTTCAGCTCAGTTCTACTCCTTCAAACGGTAGAAAGGCAAATTTCAGGTTCCATGAACAACTTACTCTCTTTGACATTTGGCCAGCCGACAGCCGTAAATGTGCTGCACGTTACGCGGTGCAATCAGGATAGTCGCCCCGCGTACAAGAGAGCTTGCAGAAGGCGTTGTTATCCCGTTTTGGACTTTGCAGGGATCAGCCTAGCAGGTGCCTGGGCATAACGTCACATGTGTCCAGAAAGTCAACTTGCCATGCGAGGCGGGAAGCGTCAGCGCCGCAGTTCAAGTCCTCTCCAATAAACGCGCATTACTAACATGCAGCAACACAATCTCACAAGAGCAACTACAAACCCTAAGGCTGACATATGGACGCAAGCAAGTAAATAAAAAACAAGCGATAAGTAAAAACACCCAAAGCAATGAACCGTAAGGTCATCGTAGCTGAAGCTAGTAACTAAGACATGAGGACAAGGAGAAGGACGAACGCATGTGCAAAAGCCAAGTACGCATTCTTATCCGCGCAAGGCCAAGCACAACTGGCCAAGCAGAAGGCCGCAAGCAATTACGCTACACCCTGGTGGCTCAATGTGTTTCGCATTAACCCCAAGCAGTCAGGAAAAGTCAGCTGTCAGGCTCCATGGCTTGCAGCTTGTAAGGCATTTGCGATCATTAAAGCTACCATATATTCCAGGAATCCATTGCACTGCTTGACAATTGCTAAGCATCCTAAAGCAAGCGCATGCTGCAGACTCGTTAATGTCAACGTTAATGCTATTGCTGTAGCTGACCGTTGGAACAGCTGGTCTCTACATCCGACGCATCGAGACAGAAATGTAGCAAAGACAACCCTGACGGGTATGGCGAAGCCATCTCTGGAATGTGATCGGCTATATGTTCTGGAACCGCAAGCCATGTGGTTTTCTGCGGCATGCTTGCTACTGCCTGCTGCCTGCTGGTGTACCGGAGCGAGCATGTCGCCTGGACTTGCCATCGAAATAAATCATTTGGTTGTGCAACTTTAGTAAATAGGATCGCCTCACGTGAACGGTGCGCGACGCTTTTACTGTTCAGCGTTGTACGTCAACGGTCACGTCACTAAACCGGCAGCCCGAAATAAACATTGGCGAATATTGGCGAATGTTGTCACTTAGAACAGTATACGTGGAATTAAAGGTGTGATCAAATTTAAATTATACAGTCAAGCGTGCACCTCACAACAGGAACTGCGAACTGCTTGAAAAGCTATGACCAGCTGTAGGGCATCGTGAATTCAAAGACGTTCAACTGAATGGCTCCCATATCACCTGCAAAGGCTGGGGAGGGGGAAGAACAGCGCGCTAAACGCGCCAAAATTTTGGAGATTCAGCGGGACTCAACTCTGACGGACGAGGAAAAGGGAAAGCGCATTCAAGCGCTCCATGGGGCTAGCCAATGGCTCGCTCAGGTGGTGCCTCGAGAAGGTGCGTGTTGGCGCCGGCATTGCGCTTGGACGCCTCCACGTGTATCTTTCCCCAATGCTCCACCGTGACTATCCGTTTCGCATTGATGGGGAAAATCGGACCCCCATCTGCAGCAGTTGTGTCTTAGTCTGCCTTCCCCTCCTGCTTGCTTTGGCATTTTGTCGTAGACCCGCTGGGCAAACTCACCGATGCCGAACGGGACAGTGTGACGTGCGGAATCTGTACTTCCATCGTCGACAAGCCAGTTACGGTAAGCGATACTTTACCAGTTTGGGCCTTGAACACCCTCATCGCGCGAGCACCGCCATTTCGCCATGTGCTCTTGCCCTCGCGGTTGCTGCTTTCAAACCCCAGCTGACACCGCATGCCGATAAGCTTTCCCCCAATACACGTGAATAATGCTTCCACCTTTTCAATCCCCAACATGCGACCGGAGAGCATCACCCGTGTTGCATCGCTCCCTCGTGTCGCGCACTCAATTTCGCCTGCTGCCGTGGATTCCGTCTCTCTTCTTCTTCTTCTTCTTCTTCTTCTTCCCAACATCCCGTCCCTTTCCTACACTTCCTCCAAAATTCTTTACCGAAAAGTTACCCACACACGCCTTCACCATAGATCAATAGCATCACCGTCCGTACTGTCCACTTCCCCTCGCACCACGATCTCCCTCGTAGCTCCCATGTCAACACAACATGTGCTTGAGCTGCCTCAAGAGCATCCGGAAGCTGGAAACGACCCTCCGGAGGTGCCCGTACTGCCGTACAACCATAAAGCCAGCTTTCATCGACGGTGCAAGGTGAGCCCTTACCTTACGGCCGCTTGCAGTGGGTTAGGCGGGTGCATTTTGGCTGTGTAAGTGTGGGCTGGAGGGCAAGATGAAGAAGGTGGGGCATCTGCTGCTATCCTGTCCAGGGAGGGGGGAGGTATGTGGGTCGGCGCGGTGGGTAGAGCTTACCCTTGGACGCACCCGGCCACGACGCGCCTGGTCCCTGTCCTTCCCCCGCCCCCCTCGTCACCTGCCCAAACAAATTAAACAACTCCACATCGTTGCTGCCTGCAAGTCCTGCCTGCCGGAATCCTGTCTCGCACCTCCCTCTCTCGCACCTCCTCCCGGTGCCCTTCACACGCCCCTGTTCTTCCTGCCAAACCCTCCGCTCACTCCTCGGCAATCGACCCTTTGATGCCCGTGTATGGCAATCTCCTTTATCTCACGTACGATATAATCCTTTTCCTCCCCCATCGGCGCCACTCCCTTTCTTCTTCTTCCTCCTCCTCCCTCTGGCCCTAATAACATTGAAACAGGATCAACACGGCGTTTGTTTCCCATCTCCGTATGCTGTTGGCTCGGTCCCTGGGGGGCAGTGCGGTGGTCACGGCCCGGGTACATCGCGAGGAGCCGGAGGGTGACGGGGAGGAGGAGGGAGAACAGCGACCCGAGGAGGCGTTCACCACCTCGCGAGCTGTCAGGTAGGGGGGGTTGCGGGTGGTGGGCAATCAGATCGGGTCGGATTGCGATCGGCGAGTAGGTAGGTCTGGGTTGAGTGTTGAGTGTTGTGTGGCGGTGAATTCATCATCATCGGACGGTGCAGCCAGGTGCACACAAGGCAAGGAGTGCTTTTTATATTGTCGAGAGGTCGATTTGGTAGATGACTTGGTAGATTTGCTGTTGGCTGTTGATTTTTCCTGTTGACGCACCACGGGGCGCCGGGGGGGAGGAACTGTTTCCCTTGGCGGCGGCGGCTGCGGCTGCGGCACTTGGCGATGTGGTTGACTGAAGGGTAGCGGAGCCCTCCCCCCTCTTGATGCTCGGAAGGGCGGGAGGCAGGGAGGGTGTCCCTGACGGACACACCGGACATGTGAGGCACACCGAGACACGCACACACACACACACAGCTGAGCAGCAAATGTAAATGCTAGCATGCATGCATGTGTTGTTTCATGCATTTGTACTCGATACATGTATGTATGTGTGTTGCACGCGGCGGGTGTATGCAGGAATGGTTTGGCCAACGCTTGCAGCGGCAGCCTCAAGATGACTTGCCCCCCGGATCACTTTGGTCCGATAGGTCCCGAGTTCGATCCCCGTCGGAATCGGGTGAGTGAACAGCGTGGAAGCTCTGGGGCGTGAAGCTCTGGGCGGATTGGTGGTTGGTGGGTGGGTTGTGAGGGCGGCTAGGGGTGTTGGTGGCAGGGGCACTGCTATAGCAGCTGTTGTGGACGGTTCGGTTGGTGGTGTGTCTGTGGTGTTGGTGGCGGAATGGGATTTTGGGACGGAAGAGGGGAGCCACGACTGCGGTGGTGGTGGTGATGTGCACATGGCCATTTTTAGGAACTTGCTCAATATTACTACAGGGTTTGTGTCTGAGCGCGTGCGTGTGTGTGTGTGAGTGTGTGTGTGTGTGTGTTTGTAACTATCTAGCGGCAAGCCCCCGGCAACCCATCCCCCTCCCTTCCCTCGTCCGGGAGCAAGGGGGGGGAGAAGTGATGAGACAGAGAGCCACGTCTATATCCGCCTAGGTCTTATGACCGCCGTATTCTCTTCTGTTGGACACGGCCGTTTTTATTTTTGCCTTGACTCAATCACCTCGACCCATTTGGGTCCTGCTCATGGTGGAATATGCCCCGTCGTACAGGGACTGGTAGTGGGAGATTTGTTTCCCAACCGCATGGCGTGCAGGTAAACGGCGGTTGTACGACGGGGCATGTGCAGGTGTCCTCGCCCTGCGGGATCATGGGGTAGGGGTGCGAGGGAAGCAGCTGGTAAGGGGGGGCGGGGAGGAGGAGGACAAGATCCTAACTTGCCCGGAACTGAAAGCAGTGGTACGGAGTGAAAAGAGTGGAATTCCATTACCTGATTTCCCGTGTGGCATCCCTTACCGTCCTGACTAGCCATGTGTGTATTTGTCCCCCCCCCCATCCCCCGTTCCGCCTCACTCGCCCGGTGATTGCCGCCCCGCTCACGCCCACAGCGCCTCCATCACAGCCCCTCTATCTCCTCCCCCTTCTATTTGATAACACACGCACACGCAATACACACACGCGCGCGCGCAATACACATACACACATAATGACACACGCCGCTCGCCGTCCTTTGCCAGGATGTGGAATGCCCACCTGCCCCACGTGGCTGGAATTGCGGGGCAGAGCAACAAAGGTGCGGACGCGCGAGTGGGTTATGGGAGGTGGGTTGTGTGTGGATGTATTCTGTGGGTACCGGCCTTCGGACCATTCCATGGGGGGTAACGTGGCGCTGACGTGGCTGTGACGTGTATGTATGTATGTATGTATGTATGTATATTATGTATGTTGGGAGGGAGGCCACTTTGTCCGTTAGAAGACGTCATTTTGCGACGTGTTTGTGTGTTTGCTTTTGTGTTTAGGATGCAGTACTCGCGGGGGGGGGCCC
>NW_003307636.1:262963-265111 GCF_000143455.1 Volvox carteri f. nagariensis
AGGGGCCGTGGGGGGGGGCGTGTGTGGGTGTGTGTGTGTGGGGGGGGCCCGTGTGTGTATGTTTTGCGGGAATGTCGGACGAGGTAAAAGGAGACTCATGTATTATAGCGATGATGTATGTATGTAGGTGCTGGGGAAGGCAATTATCTTGGCAGTTAGCGGTTAGTGGTTGCGGTAGTTAGTATGTACGACGGCACGTTTGCAGCAGCAACACTTCACTCCCAACCCCCGGGTAGTTGGTTCTTGCGTACATCTGTTTTTGGGTCATCTGTTCACTCGTTCACGTGGTTCGTCTCTCCCCCCTTCTTCCCCATCTGCCTGTCCTAAAAGCGAGGTGTGTGTCTACGTTTGTATGTATGTATGTATGTATGTGTATGCGTGTTAATATGTTCGCGGCTCAACGAGCTGCTCACCCCACCACTCGGCCACTCCGCCATTTGTAAATCCCCGCCAGCTCAAACCAACCCAAATACCCACATGCCGTACACACATACAGGATTTGAGCGGCAACAAACGCAACGGGGCGCATGATAAGGACCAGGTAGGGCTAGCCAGGTCGGGTTCTCGTCTCCCTCGTTCGTGGTTCATCTTTACCCCCTTCCCCGACATACATACATAAATACATACATAAATACATACGAACGCACATATGCGCATCCGGGAGTCTTCCTCGCCCCGCTCGTTCCCTTCACATCCTGTTGACGTTTTTGCGAAGTCTCCCAGCGGCCCACCACACTGTCTCTGTCTCACCATCCCCAACCACGCAGCTCACATGGCACAACACCAGGCGGGGCTTCCTCACCCACATCCCGGGCATTTTCCCTTCCCCGGGCTTCAACACTGCCCCCGGGTTGCCCCCCCCCCCCGGGTGCCCCCGTGTCAGTCGGGGCCGTCACACCATCCGGATGCGTCAGGATGTGTTTTGCTCGGACTATTCCACCCGTACCCTTCTCCCCGCGTTCAAATCTTACACGCGGTTGTGGGTTAGAACCAGCTGATAGGAAAACACCTGATTTTGCATTTTGGTTTACTCCTCCCCCCCCTCCTCCCCCTACCCCCCTACCCCTCCAGGAGTTCACCCGCTACAACCTGGCGTTGAAGAGGTCGTGTGAGGAGGGACTTCCGGTGCGGGTCATCAGGAGCCGTAAGGTGGGTGGCGTGGGTGTATGTATGTATGTATGTATGTATGTATGTATGTATGTATGTATGTATCGCAATGTGTGTTATCATCTGTGTATTAGTATAGGTTTATGTGGAGGGGAAAGGATGTGAGTGGGGTGTGGAGTACGGGAGTTCAAAACGGAAAGCTGGCCACTATCACCTCCTGCCCTCCCCCCATGCATACATACATACATATTTACGTACACGCCTACACAGGAGAAGCGCAGCGCCTTCGCTCCGAAGGATGAGGCCCTCAAGGAGCTCCAAGAGCTGGTGGCGGCGGCGGCGGCGGGTGGGGGTGGGGGTGCCGGCGGCGGCGGAAAGAATTCCGCTCCCGTGACGACGACGTCGCCGAAAAAACGTCAGCGCGGCGGCGCTGGCGGCGGCGGCGGGACAGGCAAACACACCGCCGCCACTGCCGCCGCAGCAGGCCGGCAGACCGCCGTCAAAGCCAAAACGAAAAAGAAGGCAGAAGAGGAGGACGAAGATGACGATGATGATGAAGGCTCTGATGATGATGATGATGGTCAGCAGGACGAGGAGGGTTCAGAAGAGGAGGGCGAACGCAGCAGCGAGGTGGGCTCGGAGGACGACGACGACGAAGAGGACGAGGCGGAGGAGGAGGACGATGATGGCGATGAGAAGGGAGGCAAGAAGGGAAAGGCCGCTGCCGGGACTGGCGGCCCCTCCCCCTCATCGACTGTCCAGGTGGCCGAGGCCAAGGCCTTCGCTCCAGTTCGCTACGACGGCATCTACCGGGTACTGGCGTGCTGGCGAGGCAAGGGGGCCGCCAACTACCTGGTTTGCAGGTGGGGGCGGGAGAGGGGCGACCAGGGCCTTGGTCGAGTGAGTGAGTGGGTAGAGGTGGAGGCGGGTAGCGGGAAAATATGGGGAGGTAGTTGTTTTTTGATGTACGTGGGCTTTGATGTACGAGCAGATGGCGTCAGTGGGGGCGTTACGCCTGACGTCGCAATAACCGTCACCACC
>NW_003307636.1:265428-266716 GCF_000143455.1 Volvox carteri f. nagariensis
CTGGTCATCTGCCCAGTGTGGAGACAAGCCGACGTTGGAGGTGCGCGTGTGTTGTGTTTTTGTTTTGTTTTGTTTGGGTTTTTGTTTGAGGGGGGAGGGGGGAAAAAGAGGAGGGGAAACCGGATACATGCATGGTGTGAGAGAGGAGTGCATGACACGGTGACTCAGCTGCCTGTTGGTTGGAAGTCCAATGCCGTAGAGGTGAAACTCCCCCCGCCGCGCAGCTCCAACCCCTCAATTACCCCTTCCCTCTCATTCCCGCCCCCCTCCCCCCCGGCGGGTTCCCCCCCCACACGGACTAAAAACACACACACGCACACGTCGTCGACCGTCACTGCTGCAGATTCCGGAGCGAGCTGCCAAGGAGATTGCCGCGGCTAAGAAGTTGGGAGAGGAGGTCACGTACATGACTAAGACACCGGCATGGTGGGTTTTGATGCCGTTGAGGGGTCGGGTCCTTCGGGCTTGTGTGTGCGTGTGTTTTTCCCCCGTTCCTTCCCTCCCATCCTTCCCTTTCTATTTCCTTTTCTTCATGCATTTGAATCTCGCCCGCCAGATCTTATCATTCTCATGTCTCTATGACGAATGCTCCTCCCCCCAAACCCACACATACACACATACATACACACGCACATGGATGCTGTCAGGGACTATGACTCAGCGAAGGGCGAGTGGGGCTGGACACGGGCCCCACCAGCAACGCAGAACAAGGCGGCAGGTGGTGGTGGGGCGGCGAAGCCCCATTCGGAGAAGTCGTTGGGAAAGCAACTCGAGGTATGTATGTGGTGTGTATATTTATTTGTGCGTGTGTGTTTGTGCGTACTTTTGTAAATTTGCATCTTTTGAGGGCGCGCGCGCGCTCTGAAGTCTGCCAATGATGATGTCGAGGGTGAATGTGCACAGGCGCTGCAACGGGAGCTCAAGCGCATGACTAAGCACCTGGTGGAGTCGTACAGGTACGGCGACGGCGTACGGCGAGTAATTGCGAACTTCCTGATGCACCAAAAAGCATCTCGTGGGATTACTCGCGTACGACACATACAAGTTCATGAAACTTCATCAAATCTGTACTTCGACGCGCCTATATTTAATCACCTCACACATACATACATGCATGTACATACTTTTACATACATACTTACATGCTGGCACTAACCGAATGCACGGCCGTTTCTCTCATGTGCAGTTTGTGTATGAAGTTTTGTTACGAAATGAGCATGTTTCCCCTCCCCCCTCTTTCCCCTCACCCATTCTTCCCCCCTTCTTTCCCTCCCCCCCCCCCAATACA
>NW_003307636.1:267147-357465 GCF_000143455.1 Volvox carteri f. nagariensis
TCCCCCTCCCCCCCAGGGGAAGCTCGAGGGCGGCGACGGCCCGGTGAGCGGGGTTGTAGCCTTGTGTAAGGGTTGGGGCCTTGGGGTACGGCATTCCTCGGGGAAAATCAACCAACATGCGTGCAAAGGTAAAGCATGTGCGGTGCTTTACCTTTGGTTGCGTTAACTTTGCCCATCAACGCCAATGCCACCAATACGTCCTCCCCGACAACAACAAGATCAGCGCACCAGCTCTCACCGGTCTTTGTGTGAACCCCCGGTGGTGGTGGTGGTGGCTTGGACCGCCCAAGCAACCCGCCTAAAACCGTCCTCTCTCCAACCTCTCCTTCCCCCTCCCCTTCCTCCCGTGCTCGTGGTGCGCCCCCTTCCCCCCACCGTCAGGCCCGTCACAACTCCCGACCCTCCCGCACTGCCAGCCAACGGAAGCCGTGTCCCGCTCGGGGTTGCGGCAAGGACCTAACTGCGTTCATGAAGGACGTGCAAGTTAACAAGTGAGTGTACGACTGTTCGACGATTGTTTGTCGTGGGTGTTACCGCAAGGTTGCGGTACTACAAAGAACCTTTCATGCTAATAATGATGTTTTGCAAGCGCGATTTTGGTGTTGATGTTGGAGATTTAGATAATGATTAAGATAATTTGCTGATGCTGTTAAAGCAGTTGACCAGCCGCAACGGACTAACCGCCAACCCCCCGATGCAGCGCTATGGCTTCCCAGGCGGCCAGTGCGGCTGAGGCCATTCAGCGCAAGGAGGCTGAGGTGGCGGTGATGAAGCGCCGAATGGAGGGCAAGGAGGAGCCCACGATTGAGCGGGGCGAGGGTGAGGAGGATGAGAAGGGTCAGGAGGAAGGCGAGTTCAAGGAGGAGAACGGGGCGGCGGTGGGGGCGGCAAAGGAGGCGGAATCTGTAGAGAAAGACGGACGCAAAGATGTTCAGGAACAGGAGCAGGAAGAGGCGGCGGCGGTGGCGGCGGCGGTGGCGGTGGCGGTGGCGGCGGCAGTCCAAGGGGGGGATGGGCCCCAGGGGAAGGGGGCGACGGACACTCTGCTGAAGGAAGCTCCGGGTGGTACGGCGAAGGCGGGCGGCGCTCCCGTCGCCGCCGTGGGTGTTGTTGCGGAGCTGCAGGCGTCACCGGCGGCGGCGGCGGCTGTGCCGGCTGCCGCCGCCGCTGCCAACGGCGGTCGTGGCGATGGCGATGGCGATGGTGGGTCTCTGCGGTGGTCCACAGAGGCGACCTGCATTGCGGAGCGTCATCCGGATTTCGATGTGGAGTTGATTTCCGGATTGTTGGAAGACCAGGGGGGCGACGTGGCGGAGGTGGAGGCGTACATCAAGGTGAGGACAGACAGACAGACAGACAGACAGACAGACATATGGGCAGACATTGTGTCGATTCCGTCAAGTCAAAGGGACCCATCGGAACAAAAGGCGGTAACAAACGGCTTGTCCTTGTCCACAATACCATACGTGGCCACGGCCTTACGGGAGGTGTTGGGGGCCTACTGGACCCCAATTATGTCATTTATGCACTTTGTAGGGAGGCAGTTGGGCAGTTGGGCAGTCACAGACAGACGCACAGACAGACGCACAGGTAGCTACAGCCATGGCACAGAAAACCTAGAAGCGGCAGAGGGGGGGTAGAAACGAGGGAGAAGGTGATGGAAGGTGATGATGGAGAAGATGACCCTAACCCACATGCCTTTCACTGCACCATCCGAAGCGGCCGTGCGGGGGTCTCCCGGCTGGGGCCACCTCCTGACTTCTCTCTCTCCCTATATTATATTATATATTATTATTATTTATATTAGTATCATTATTATTAGTAGTATTTGTTATTATTATTATCTAATACAATAATATTATTATTGCTATTATTATTATTATTACCATTACAAATGCCAACCCATACATGAAAACCAATCCCAACTCCCGCAGCGAATCAAACGGAGCCAACAGCAGCAGCAAAAGACACCCAAGTTCCCCAGGCGACAAAGCGCCGGGACCTCCAAGCGCTCTCATAAGAAGGGGGCTGGCGGCCTTGGCCGGAAGTCCAAGTCGTTAACGGCGGGTGATGCCGATGAGCAAATGGAAGCGGAGGACGGCGCGGAGGAGGGCGAGGACGGGAAGGAGAAGAGGAAGGAAGCGGTTGATGATATGGACGTGGATGTAGGAAAGGTGGAGGATAAACCGCAGGGGGCAGCAGTGTTAGCGGCGGCAAAGGGTAAGGGTAAGGAGGCGGCTAAGCGGCAGAGAGCTTCAGGGAAGGCGGGCCGAAAGGTGTCGGCCGGGGCCGAGAGACACGATGATGGCGGTGGCGGTGTACGACAGGGACCGGCGAAGCGCCTAAAAGTGGTTCCTTAAGGGTGCCTCCGTCAGCACCAGCTGCTGCTGCTGGTGGTGGTAAAAGGGTTTCGAAACAGAGGTGCTCGCCACCAATTTGACGTAATATGACGTAATTCTTAATTTTATTGGATCTGCTCCCGGTCTGTCTGTCTGTTTGTCTGTCTGCCGGTGGGCGTAGTAATGTGCTTTCCTGACGGCCGCCGTCCCCTGTACGTCCCCTTGCTTTGTGTTGTAAGGGGTGCACTGGGGCAGCATCGGAGGGGGACGCAGGGTCTCTCTGGTGTCCTCCAGCTCCTTTTTACTGCTGCTGCTGCTGCTGCTGCTGCTCGCTGTGCCATCAGCTGTGCGGGCGAGAATTTCTCTCCAATTGTTTCCACGTGGCAGCGCGACAGGGGACGGAACGAGGGTGGCGGGGGAACGGGTTAAGAGGTGCAATAATATTTTGTAGAGTGTATTTATTGAGTGCGCCCCCGCAGGGGACTTGGCTCACCACGCAACAGTATGACCGACATCAAACAAGTTCAGCCAGGGGAAGGGGGATGTGGGCCCCACCAAGGTGCCTGACGGCAGGGATCCCCTCGACGGCTGTTTTAGAAGCCGGGCTGGTCGCCGCTCCTATCGTTCGGTGGCACAGTTTTTTTGTGCAGGTCGCGGCGTCTCCCGAGCCTTATTCTTGTAGTATGCCTGTATGTATGCGACCGTAATTATGTATGTGTGTATGTACGTGTACATATGGCCGCTCGGCTGACTAGAAGCAACTAGGACAACAATTACAAATCGTTTGGATTGTGTCGATGTGAGACCTACGACTCATGGCCTTACTGATCAGACACCTCTCACCTCTTTTTGCTTTCTTGAATTGTTCGACTTTCCTTCTTTTTAACTTGTCCGTTTGGATTAGTGTGGCTGATGAGGTTGCACGGCGAGCAAAGATTGTAAATAATCGCAATCCCGACACAGAACTGCTGTTGCTGCTGTCGCAGCCGGGGTGCTGGACGTGGGTTTGCGTGTTGCAAAGCGCTCTCTGCTTGCGAAGACCAAGCAAGGCACGGGGCCATAGTAGGGCCTTCGTGTCAGGGTAGGAAGGTAAGAAGGTGGAGCGAAGGTCTTTCCTTGTGGTTAGCCCCACCACGGCGTTGTGACCGTTGTGACCGTCATGGTTTGAACTGTTCTTGGGAGGTGGAGTCGTCGTAAGGCTTCATTGGTAATGAAGTGCAGTTATCGGAAATGGCCTGTGGGGCTGCTAGAGATGCGCCAGAGTGTGGTCCTAGGGGTGTACCGCTTTGGTCGAAGAGGGCTGTTGTGTGCGGCACAGCTACGGGCAACCGAATATTTCAAGTATCTAGCAAACGAATCAACTTTGGACATTGGTCAAATGAATTGTATGGAGATTTTTTCCTCCGTCTCCTGATCCCTAACCCTGAAGTTAACGACGGACAAATTGTGACGTGTAATTGCTTGAGATGCCGATCGACCACGGAGATTCACATTGGACGATCGTGCCGTACATCACACCTCGTTTGGTTAATGCCCTGATACAGAAAAATATGATCGAGCGAGTATTTTTCAAAGCTCATGTACTCATGACACGCATGATTTTCCGCCGAAGATCTTACATGGTATAATCCAGCTCAATTTCGCGTTGCGGCCTCACGTTTGACTCCACGTGAAAATCAGCGGGCAAGATTCGTACCCTCTGAGCGCTAATTGGCAATTCCTGATTGGCAGTTCCTGTAAAAACACGTATTGGCGACGAAGGGCGGTTGCGTAGTGCCGTGAAAACTCCGAGAGGCTCGAACGGCCCTCGACCTCCGGGCCACAAACATCAAGACGAATTGTTTTTGAAAAGGGAAAATAGTACCGTATGATTTCCCTTGTCGTGGTAGTGAAATAGGCCTGCAGCCGCTGTTTCGGGACAAGGACACAGCGTGGTCTCAAGCACGCTTTGCAAACATCCGTTTGCATTTTGGATACACGTTTGATATTCCGTGAATTGCTTCCTAAGTTACTCGCCATTCGTTTAGCTTATAACGCTTGTGAACTCATCAACACCGTCACAGAATGCGAACCAGTATCGCCTGCAGGAGGCTTGTAGCTCTCAGCCAACACTCATGTGTCACTAATTCAGCGACACACGAGCTCACAGGTGCAACAATGGCAGCGTCGTTAAGGCTTGGTGCCGTCGCTTTTCCGGCAGCGAGCGGCACCCTTGCCGCGATATTCGCCAGGCAGCAATCTAACGCAGCTGCCGGTAGCAGCTCTAGCTGGGAACAACTCAAAAACGATGGCGTGCGGGTGAACCCTTGCCAGAGCCCACACCATCCCGCAGCAATTGAAGGTGTTGTGGAGCTGGAAGGAGAGGAGCTCTCTGTGCAGGTCAGTCCTGTTCCTACTCTGACAAGCCGGGGCTTCCTTCCGACACTTGAAAATCCATCTACGTGGTTTTGAACGTCGCGCACCTGCAGGAAGCTTACAATCCCGACTCTCGGTGCTTTGGATGCGGTGAGTCGCCTGCTCGGGGCTTTTGCTGTCAGAGGGATCACATGGCCTCTTAGCTGCTGCCTTCGGCCCCACTGCCCATAAGAGCCACACTGGCAGGGGGAGTTGCAGGATCCAAGCCCCGCCTAAACGGGCATGGTCGTACGGCACATTAAAGCAATGCGGTGCAAAGTGAGTTATTGTGGCCATGGTGTCGCAATTGTGGCTCGCGTATTGGTATCCACTACGTTCCAAGGTTAGAAGCTTCCCAGCATCTATTCAGAACATCCGCATGTTGTAGCCGCAGCGGCAGTAGTAACGGCAGAAGCAGTAACCTCAGGTAATGACCACCCCTGCCCTCCCTCTCTCCTCTCTCTCTGCCGTCGCTCTTTCCTTTCCCCCGCTCTTCCGCCTCTCCGCCCCCTTTTTCCTGTAGTAGTTCATTTCCAGATCATCCCACCGTTCCCTTTGGTGACTCTTCCCCGCCCCGCAGGACATGCTCACCCCGACGGTCTCCACGTCCAGTCTCGGCGTATTCCCGGGGAGGGCCTCGGCCGGCTGGCGGCCAACATCTCATTCGACGCCAAATACTGCGCCTTTCCCGGCATCATCAACGGGGGGGTGCTCACAACCGCCATGGACTGCCATGGTAAGGTGCGGGTGCGTGGGTGGGTGCCGGGGGGGGGGAGCGGATGAGGCGGATGAGGCGGAGGAGGAGAGCTTTTGAAAACGGTAGGCTAGGGGAGTGAATTAGTGGCGGACTTGGGGAAAGCTGGATGAACTACGATGTGCTCTTATGGGAGAAAGGTCCTAGGGGCTGAGGGTTCGTTGGCGGTTGGTTGTTGGCGGTTGGCCACGAATGGAATTAGGAGGCGCCAGAGACGGAAGCGCCTGACGGTGATGCCATAAATAAATGAATAAATAAATAACGGCAGGCGGAATCATTTAAATCTGTTGCACTCAGCATCCCACACACACCGTCAGTTCTTACACATGGCGGTTTGCAGTACATGTGCACTACACTTGGTACGGCAACGCACGGCATCCGCATGCATATTATTAGCTTCTTGTGCGCGAGCGTCTGGTGGGAGCCAGCATATTACCATTGTGGCGGCTTAAGCAGATCACGTCGGTTGGTATTGTCGGTTGACGTCCAGTTTTGTTCGGTTTTATCTTCGTTCCCCCCGGCAGGCAATTGGGCGGCCGCGATTGCCCTCATGGACAAGAGCTGTTTGCCTCGCCCTCCCTTGACCATGACGGCATCCATGCAGGTGCTTGCGGGACTAGGCCTCGGTGCCTCGGAGGGAGCGGGGGAAAGAGCTAGAGGGGGAGTTTGGGGGGCGGATGAAGCGCTTGTGTGAGTTATGGAGTGTGCGGATGGGTAGATCCCGTGTGTCAAGAGCTCCATTGTCAGACGGGTGAGGGAACCTTAAGGGAATTACTCGACCGACCGACCGACCTCAGAGCTATCTTCTCTCAGTGCCTTAAAACCCTTTAGTGAGCCGAGTTGGTGATTCCCAACCCACACATCGCATCTCCCACACACCGTACGTTGCACACCGGTTGCCGCCCGGGGGCCCACAGGCGCCAAACCTTCTCTCAGTGCCCCCGGCCAGTCCTCAAACCCAAACCCGCACCCTGTTGGCGTTCTCGCCGTATTCCCCGCCACCTGTACACATCGCATCGTGTCGCGATGAGTCATGTGGTGGCGCGCGTTTTCCTCTCCCAACCCCTGCGTCCCGTGTTTTTAATCCCTGTACACGTTTCTCGATCCAGATTCTTCCTAACCCCCACCGTGCACATACCCACATGCAAACGCACGCGTTCCCACCTGCATACCCCCGCCCTCAATAGGTTTCCTTCCGCGCGCCCACGCCCCCGGACACTCCGCTGGTCATGCGCAGTCGAGTACTCGGCATTAAGGAAAACACGAGCGGGGGTCCCCCCCGGGCGACTGTGGAGGTTGAGGTGGTGGTGGTGCAACCTGAGCAGGGACCGCAGGGGGAGGAGGAGCGAGTGCTTGCGGTTGGCACTGGGATTTACAAGCGGCTAGGGGCGCTGCGGTCCTTGTAAATATGGTGCGTGAGCTAATGGGTGCTTTTTTTGAAGGAAAAGGCCGGAAAGGGGAGGTGTCTGGCAGATGGGGGAGGGTGTTTGAAACCTGCACATTGCAGGGTGAAGCACGCACAATCGGTGGGATTTTTTTAAAAGGTGATGGGAGTTTGGCTTGGTGTGGCGATATGGAAATTGTAGGTTTGGGATTGGGCATGGTGCGTGGCAAAGAACCGTCTCAGGACACAAGAGGTGAAGAGCAGGAACGTACACATTATGTGTAAGGTAATCGCTCGGTTGTTGCCTAATATATCAGATGGATAGAGGAGTTGGATCATCGTTTTGACATGATATACTACCGTGTCGTGTGATGCTTCTAGCTCAAAATACAACCATGCCTTCCAAAATTATCAACCGTCTTAGTGTTTTAGTTCACAGTTAACTGCGAGGGCATTTACATCTTGGAGCATGCGTGGGTAAAAAGCCTTGTCCCTCTGCCAGGTATGATCCAGGTAAAGCGATTGGCTGTTGAGCAAACTCACTTGCTGTTGAGCCCGAGCCCTAAGTTGCCCCTGTGACATTGTTTACACATTCTCCTGATGCTCCCATAGGCACATCTTGCACCGTCTCAGCCGACGGTGAATCCGCCTGCTTGACCGGCCTTCAGTGAACCCCGCCACATCCGCAACAAGACCTCCTGCCGACCCGCCAAGCGCGTCCCCTCCCAGCACCATGCTAGGGAGCGACATAGCCACAGCATGCACCCTAACATTAGCTAAAGCCCCGTGACTTCATCACATGCCCCCGGCAACTACGGACGTAATGTGCCCCGGCTGCAGCGGAAGGGTCATACCGAGCGGTCGGAGAATGTCACCCCACGAATTCTGCCGAGCAGTCCCGCGCCAATACCTTCAAAACTTCACAACCACCGCTTGGAACCTCCACAACGTATGGCTAGCCAAACACCCCGCTCAACCAGGTCGCGGTTGCGTAGTAGTACTAAACTAAGCCGCTCCTGTCGCTGCACCCCTGCAGTCCATTTCATACCCTCTCCGAATTAACCGCAGCCATCCAACCGCGGCAGCGGCAGCAACTGTCAAAAACACACTCAGATGCCCCCTTGAGTGGCTGAAGTGGGTCGAAATGGACGAGGGACTGGGACTGGAACATCGCCGTCAAAGCGAGGATTGACCACCTAGCCACATCAGCATTACATTGTGAGCTCCATGATTGCCGACACAATGTCACCCTCGGCGTTTTTAAGCGCCTTAATGGCCTTGGCACGGCTGACGTTCGCTTGCGTCATGACCAGCTCAATGTCCTTCTGCTCAACACCGCTGTCATCCACCTCCTCGTCATCGTCCTCGGCCTGGCCGGCTGCCGCGCCAAGTGCCTGCGCAGCTTCTGGCTCGGGGCGCATCTTGAACTGCTCAGCAGCGGCGGCCTGAGACTGAGCGCTCAAGTCCTCGATCTTGGCCTGAAAGATCATACATGGAAGGAAAACGCACAAACGTAGATGCACTGTTGGTTGTCCACACGCAATGAGAGAACTATGTCTCTACGTTATCAATCAGGATGAAGGTCAGATGTGAAGCCTCTGCCAGGCAAAACCTGACTGCATGCATTCGCAACCCTACATAGCCATCATCAGCCAGTGATAGCACCAGCTACACACGGCTACAAGGCCAGCGGATGCCCCTGCCTGGCGAGGGGTACCTGAAAGCTGGACTAGTTCTGCTGCCTCAGATACCAGGGGAATGGAAAACAAGGCTCATTCATGCTCCGGCGCGCGGCCAAAGGGCAAACCATGGATCGACTTCCAGGACGGACAAACCCGTCTCTGCCATGCCATGCCATCCCAGGACTTTTACAGGAGGCTTACGTAAATGCTCTAAGCGCAGCTACTCTGCAGGAGTGCTTGGCGTTCCCAGCCCCGCAAGCTTTTCATGAGTTCCTCACGGCTTCGACTTCGGCCCTTTTGCCTGCACAATCCAGTGACATCCTCCACTAAAGACTCAGCCGGACTAAAAGATGCTATATGGAATCCCTATCCCTTAACCCCCATATCGCCATCTGAGCGGCCGCGATAACACCCTCCTCGCCACCCACCTCGCCGAAGATGATGTAGGTGTCCGAGGCAGGGCTCTTGAAGACATCTGGCGACTGGATCACGAAGAGAATCTGTTCACACGAGGACGGGCAACGCACATGATAATGCACATCGCCATAGCGATGAGAAAACCACCATGGCTGTGTCGGAGTATGGGGGTAACGGCGTTACAAGATCGTGTCCTGTCCACTGCCCAGACAAGCCAGTGATGGCGCTAAGAGCCTTCAAGGCATTCCCGGAGGGGGCTGACAATTGCATAGAGAGAGCAAGTCGGCCATCATATCCTAAGGGATGCTGGTTAATAACCCGTTAACTAGTCCATCCACCCCACGGATCTCTCCGCCCCATGCGAAAAGCATGTCGCGCCAGGAACACATGCATCCCGTAACAACTTACGTTCTTGCTCTTCTTAATGGTGACTCGAGTAACACCCTGCACTGGCTTCATGCCGAGCTTCTGCATAGCCTTGCGGCTCTTCTTCTCGCTGCGGCTTTGCTTACCACGTGCGCCACCACCTTCCTCATCTGCATTGATGCAAAAATAGAGGCACATGTGCATGCACGCGTCATCTTCGGTGCAAGTCCAAGCGCCAGTCTAAGCGCCAGCGCAAGGAGGTCTGCTGCCCGCCCAAGGCGCACCCAAAGGCACGCAGCTTGTCCATAATCATTTCACGCACGAGACACGATGCTGAAATGCGCAATAACGCGGCCCATATATCCGGTGGAAGACTCCGAAAGGATGACAGGACACATCCTGTATCGTTTCCATTGCAACCAAAGCTGACGATAATTGAAATCACTTGCGAGCATTAACCCAAAGGATCAAGGCGGAACATGCAAGAGTTAAGGCTTTCCTCAGGCTATCAGGCGGCTGCTGGAGGCTTTATGGCCTACGGCCATATAAACACGCAAGGAAGGATAATAAAACTGATAGCCATGAATATAGAAGACCTTCCGTGCCATCCCTTCCAAACTTCCTTCAGGCGCTTTCGATCTTCAGCCGCCGGCGACTTACCACCCTCGTCGAGGTCACCCTCCTCATCGTCGTCGCTAAGATCCTCATCATCGTCCTCCACCTCCTGTTTCGCGCGGAGCCAGCTAATTAGTACAACACACTCTGACGTGAAAAGTCACTCTACCTAAGCATCTCACCTCGACGCCCTCCTTGGCCTCAAACTCCTCCTTGGTCATTTTTTAATGCGACGTGTACGTCGTGTGGGGGAGAGGCACAGTAGAAAGGGAGGGAGAATGATCATGCGCGCCACTTACAGCAGTTGGCCCGTTGGGCCCAAATGTAGTGCAAAATGTAGTGCAAGCTTTTGCCCATTCCCCCGGGATGCTGTCCCTTAGTTGTCTTGCATCGACGTGAGTACAACTTTATCTGTTTATCCATTAAGATAAACCAACACTTACCCGGCTCTGCGCTGGACGTGTCGGTGCACATGGCTCGGCTCGAGGCCCTCATTCTCTAGGGTAATCACCGAAAGTGCCCAAGCGCACTTAGTTACGTCATTTCAGCATGTTGACTCTCGGCGGGCACCGACCTGTGAGAATCCGGGTGGGTTGCGCCGGCGTTTACCATGTGGCGCGGCGCGCACGGCGAGGGCTTGTTCCATCGCACTTGCCCCTGAGGAGAAGGCTGCTATTGGAGGCAAAGCGTGCCGGAAGGTAAGGGCGTCACGGCTGCAAGCGATGGCGAACACGGCGGCTGCTGTCGGCGTCAAAATTCGGTCGTGTGTTTACTCACACAGCGAAATTTTACGAAATTTTTCGGAATTTTATAAGTTTGCTTGCTGCATCAACAACGGATTATCGTGTCGGCTTTTAAACTACTTTGACCGGGCGAGTGTGGCTGCATCGCAAAGTCCACGCCCGGCTGCTTTTACGCCCCACTTGCTGCAGCGAGGCTCAGACTCTGGCCGTTTCGTCAGAGCGCTCGGCTCCCATTAGATCTGCCGCCTATGACGCATCCCTTTCACTTAGTCATGTCATTTCTTACAGCGCTATTCCATCGGCCGTGCCTTAACCTGCCTGTCCATATTCCTACTCTCACCAAACCCGCAGATCCCCAGCCGCTGGCCTCAACGACAGCGATGACGAGTCCGCAGAGGCGTCACAGGCCCGCGGCCCCCTCCCTCCTGACGGAGCGGACGACCTGCAATTCTGGGAGGCCCAGCTGTCCCAGTTGAGCTTTCGGGAGTTGCAGCTGGAGCTCCGAGACCGCGGCCTCAGCGCCGGCGGCCGTAAGGACGAGCTTGTTACACGCCTGGCTGAGGCCCGGCTCCAGGAGAGCATGATGGCATCGGACGGCAGTGAGGAGAACCCCGATCAGCAACAAGAAGAACAACAACTACTACAAGACGAGGAGGACGTGGAACTAGACGAGGGGGAGCTTTTGGATGCCGTACTGGACCGTTTGGAGGAAATGCCGTACAATGATCTTCGGCGGATGTGCGCGCAGCGGGGCCTCGACGTGTCTGGCAAGAAGCCCGATTTGCAGGTACGAGCACGGTTGGTAGTTGGGGGTTGTGTTAGGTGCGTGCGGTTGGAAACAACCAACATTTTGGAACGGTTGCGGCATTTCCTCCTTGGGGGGATAACAGTTGCTACGATGGTTGGGGGCACCTTGCTCTCCGCTCTCTTGCCTTGCGCCGGGGGTTTCTGGCGGCGCACTGCATTGGCTTGGTTCGCCAGGTTCTCGCCGCGCTGGTCTGACCCTTCATGTTTTCCTCGGCTTGGCGATTTGGACTTTGCCTCCTCCAGACGGCCGTGTTGTTTATTTGTTGTGAACTATTTTTAACACCTGGTCTGGTCTGTAGGAGCGGCTCGCGCAAGATTTGCTGCAGTCCGGGGAAGATCTGGAGCCGCTTTTGGGTATCAGGAACGTGGCCACGGAACTACCAGGGGAGGAGGAGGAGCAGGAGGAGGAGGAAGAGGTGCCTGGGTGAGCGGGGTCGACCGCACAACGCGGCAGGGTGATTAGGAGGAGGAAGACAGGGATGGGGGGGGCTCGGTTGGGCTGGTTAAGAGCCGTGCATGTTCTGACAGGGGGCATGTGCCGTACAGGGGAGGGCTGTATGGGGCCGGCTACGTTGTGTTGGATGGCAGAGCCGGGGCAACGCTGCAGGCAGCAGTACGGCGAACACAGGCAGCAATAAGGCCCTCTTAATTAGGAACGAGGAGGGCAGTTTGGCAGTGTCGTTTCTGTCGCTGACGCTGCTATGGATCGTTTCGGCGAATGGTGATGGTGGCGTTGATTCTGGCGAAGGAAAAAAGGGAAAGGTCAGGAACGTTGTTTAAAAGGGGGGTTCCTATGCTTTCCCAGCCTGCCCATGCCTGCTCTCCTGGCTATTTCTTTTTCCTCGTTATCAGTTTCCTCGTTATCCTTGCCCGTCTCCTTCCGGGCGGCCATTTGACCCGCTGTGCCGATTTCTTCCTAAACGGCCGGTGGGATGAAACACCGCCACACAACGAAACACGAACCCCAGCGGCCGCACCTCATCCCTCCCCCCTTCGTTGGGGGACCCCCCCCGGGGCCGGGCTCCATTCCGTTGCCTGCGTTCTGGGGGGGGGGCTGCGGGGACGGACATGACACTTCCGAATTCGTCCTGCCTAACTGCTTGGCTCCTCATGCTGCTGGCTCCTAAACCCCTGAAAACGCAACTGACCACAGCGACCATCACCCACAGCCACATCCACATCCATTGCAACCACCGCAACCAACTGCCTTGTGCACCTACTACCGCAGCCACTAGGGCAGCCCCATGCATCTTTGGCGCGGTGGGGCCTTCAGCGACCTTCCCGTCACCACACCACTGCAACGATAAGAACAACAAGAATAACAAACGAACATGAATATCCTTTAGGAGAGGGCGCAGGCGCCCATAAGCACGGGCGCGGCGTAACTCTGGAAGGGCGGGGATGGCAGGGTCGCTTCCTTCTCCCTGCCGCCATCTGAGCGCGTGGGGGGTGTGGGGGGGTCCTGCCTGTCCGATACCATGTGCCCTCTCACCAGCTGACTGCCGTACGCCGTACAGCAACCTGAATCCGTCTCACTTTGCCCCCGGACCGCCTATACACCTTCCACGGGTCGGGGGTCATTCTTACCGGATACAGCAAGATGCATTTATTTCTCCTTTCTCTTGTGTGTATCATGAAATGGCGGGAAATAATTTAATTTTTGTGGATGTTTAAAATACAGACCTCCTTTCCGTTTTTCTCTTGCTGTTATTTTTGAATGGCGATTGAATGTCTTGAGAGCGCTGCAAAGTGCGTACGTCCTTCCGCAATCACATAACCGCCGCTGGGAGGGACGTTTTGTTGTTTTTCCGCTCGTCGTCATCGCCCTATCACCTGCCAACCTTCTCCTCCACTTTCCCCTTCGTTTCGCAGCTCTTCTCCGTCCGCACTCCCCGGTCTGTCCGACGACCCCGCCTCGCTGCTTCCGGAGCTGCTTCCTTTGAAGGTTTCGGAGCTGGCCGCCCTCCTGCGGGACTACGGAGCTCCCACCCGGGGCAACAAGCAGGAGCTGGCGATGCGGCTGGCGGAGTGCATGGTGGCGGAGGTGAAGAAGTGAGTGGCATTTTTGAGTGGTTTTCGACCTGCGATGGGGCCAGAGAGAGGCTGAGGGACAGTACATCATATTCTGCGTCTACAGTCCTACGTAAGCTAGGTATCGGTAATCGGTTCCGTGCTGGTGTTGCTGCTTTAGGGAGATTGGTGCTGGTCGTGGAGGGACAGTGCCTTCGCGGCAGTACGACGATGAGGACGAGCAGGAAGAGTACGACGAGGGCGAGGCTGAAGAGGAGGAGGACGTGGTGCAGTTCGACCCGGCGGCGATTTCCCCTTCAGATCGCAAATTGCTGTTGGCCGAGATATCGGGGCCACTTTATCGACAGAATGTGAACATGACACGGCAAAAGCTGTTCAATGTGGGTTTCGATATGGTAATCTGGTATGGGATCTGGTACCGGCTTTGGTGTGGCTCTTGGTTGTGACTGCGCCCTGTATGGATTCCACTTCTGTTTTGCTTTGTGTATGTATATCTATCTATATATTTGTGTTTTTTTGGGGGGGCCCAGGCCCTTGCGAGCCAGCTGCATGTTTGTCTGTATGTCTGTTTGAGAATAACTCTTTGGTTCTGATAATGGTTATCTCATGGCGTTGTCTTATCCGCCCCCTGCCTTCCTCCCCTTTTCTTTCCTTCCTCCTTTTCCTAACCCCCTTTGAACAGACTTTGAAGCAGTTGCAGCGCAACCCGAGCTACCAGTCCAAGCCTGTGTTGTTGGACCAGCTGGTCCGTTTCCAAGCAGAGGAGAAACTGGAGGAGGAGATTAGGGTAAGGTGGGGCTTGGATCCAGCGAAATTCAAATCTTGAAATCCAGCTGTCTTTCGCCAATAGTATCTCCGCGCTGCGTTACCTTGTTATGAAATGAAATGCAGGAGCTCCGTCCGGGTATAAAATCGCCCCAGCTTGTCCTCACCCAGGCAAATGTGACGCCTGCACGCTCGCCGATAGACGTGACGCTCGTATGGACAACTTCCCGTGGATGTGTGTCTGCGTTGTTGGTCGTGTCCTTCCCGCCACCCCCACCCCAACCACCTCTTTCCGCCTTGACTATGATTTTCACTCCACTCAATACACTCCACTCCTCACATTCTCTTCTTTGCGTCCTCGTTGCACCGCAGGACGCCCAGCTTGATCCCGCCGCCGCGCGTCGCTTACTGGACCGCTTGGAGGCGTTACGGTCACAACCTCCAGGTTCCTCCACTCAGGCGATGGAGGGGGAGTCGGGCGACACTGGCGCTGGGTCGCCGCCGCCTCCCAGCACCATTGATTACGACCAGATCGCACCTGTGGATGTACGGCGAATGCGAGTGGAAGATCTTCGCGATGCACTAAGACACTTTGGCATGGACAGGTGAGGTGCGGTGCAGTGCAGTGGTGGTGTCTGGGCTGGGTTTGGTTGTGGTGTGTATGTGTGTGTGTGGGGTTTTGATCTAGAATGGGATTGGCTGCTGTAGACATGGCAGGTTGGGGATAGGGCACCCTTCCTCCTCATACTCATATTTATAGTCACCGAAGTAGCTTCGTCTGTCCAGTCTCAACACGCATTTTTTGGTGATTTACGTGGACCCCCTGTCATTGTGTCTCGAGCCCAAACCTAACCACCACCCTGCCTTCCGTCTTCACCCCGCCGTGCATTTCCTAACCCGGTTTTCTTCCCCTGAAAGCGTAGCTCCGGAAACAAGTACGACATGCAAGAACGACTTCTCGTGTATGTGACTATGCACGGCAAAAGCCGAGGTCGCGGTCGGCCACCTGGTCCTGGAGCCGCTGCTGGCGCGGCTGGCGGTGGTGCCGCCCTCTCGACCCGCGACGCCGAACGCGCAGAGCGCGCCGCCTCAGCTCGATTAGAGGTGGTCTTGGGCATGTCTGTTCGGACGTTGCGCGAGGAGCTGGACAAGCTGGGGCTGCCCACTTCGGGCGATCGCCTGGAGTTGCAGTCCAGGTATTTGGCAGCTTTACGAAAGGTGCGAGCGGTTTGGTTTTTTAAGGGTTTGGTGCTGTATGTGGGGAATGAAATGCTTGAATGTATGAATGAAATGCTTGGGCTAATGTTACAGTGGATTTCTGACAAAAAATAACACCGGTAGTAGTAGCAGCAGTAGTAGCAGCAGCAGTAGTAGTAATAACAGTAGCGATAATAGCAGTGGTAGTAGTAGTAGCAGCAATAGCAGCAGCAATAATGGTAGTAGTCTAGTAGTATTAGCAGAAGCTCTGCGTTTGTGTAAATCACGCTCGCACTCGAACTCAGCCCCTGGGGCTGGTTTTTGTACTTCGTTGTACGGCACTGTTTGATGCATGTTTCGTACTCGCGCCCCAAGCACCCGCAGCAGTAGCACTCCCTGGACTACTGTTTGCGGGAAATCTCTTTAAGAGAAGGCGCCACAACAACCGCCGTACTAACGGTGGTCATTCAGTAGATTATCCGTGCGGCCGCTCTGTGATGCACACCACGGCCCTCGGACATGAGCCTGGACGAACAAATACATGCGAGTCACCATAGGGCCCCAATCCCCGTGCCCGTGTCATGTGTACGAACGTTCGCTTACCTTTGCTTTTCGCTACTGCACATGTTAACGTGTGTTGCAGTTTCTAAGGTTGCGCGACCCTTCCCCCAAAGAATTTAACTTCATGGCTCATACATATGGGCCCTGAAGGGGCCAGGCAAGGGCCATTGTTCCGTGACACGCGTCCCAAGCACCCGCAGCAGTAGCACAACATGACTAATGCTTGCGGGAAATCTCTTAAAGAGAAGGCGCCACACTAACCGCTATCGGCGGCCATTCAGTAGATTATCCGTGCGGCTGCCTAAATGCTATCCGGCCCTCGGACATGAGCCTGGACGGACAAACTGACACTCAAGTGTTTTACCACAGCCCCTTCCACATCCTCCCTGGCCTCCCCCGAAACGGCCGCACCACGACACGCCGATGCACCCACCCACACGTACCCTCCCCTTTTTCCCCCGTCGTACTCTTGCATCTCCTTGCGCTATTGCCGTACGAAACAATTTGTTTTCCTTAGCTTTTCACTATATCATTTTAAACACCTTTTGGAGTTGCGCATCCACCCTTCTCAACCGGATATGTGAATGCATGTATGCATGTTTGTTTGTGTACCTCCGTTTGTATGTCCAGAAAGATGAGGAGGCCCGGGAGTTGTCCACCGAGCTCCTGGTATGTCCTGGCGTTACGGCTGTGTGTGTGTGTGTAGGGGTGGTTTATGCGTCGGGCGAACTACGACATGAGCCAGAGCTGGCCTTGTCTGTTTACTGCTGTTTTCCCTCTGATGCTGCTATTGATTATATCCTCCTGCTGCAGCTGTTGGCCATTAGCTGCACCTCCGAATGCTGCAGTTAAGGAGCCTTCTTAAGGATACCACCGCTCGCCTGTCTTCACGAGCAGCTGTGTCTTGAGCACTATCGAGCTGCTGATGTGTTTCTTCTCCGGCCTCCTCCTCCACCCTCCTCCCCTGGTTCCGTTGCTCGCTGATTATGAAAAGAAATATCTTCCCTCCCGCCCGCCCCTCCTACAACCTACTTACTGACCGCCCACAGACCGGCACACAAGCAGCTTCAGACGCTGGTGCTGCCGGGGCCAAGGACGGGGCGGACGTAGCTGCTGCGGAGGCAGCAGGCCTTCCGCCTTTGGTTTCGGAGGCCGAGGCTGAGGCGCGTCGGTTGGTGGCGTTGGCGGAGCTGCCCGTGGAGCAAAGGGCGGCGGCAGTGGTTTCGGCGCTGATGGGGGAACCGCAGCGGTTGATTACGTTGGGCATGGAGGCGCCCGTTGATGTGGCCGTGGTGGCGGGTAGCACTCCAGGTGGGGGGGAAGGGTGGGGTGGGGTGGGGTCTTGGTACATGTTGATAGTGCCGGTGGTGATGAAGATTTGTGGGTTGGTCTTGGGGGTTAAATTTCAATATTTTCTAGAGCCTGTCCCTCGCCCTTAGCCGTGTCGCGACTGACGAGTGACAAACAAACGAAGGCCGTTATGTCTGCCGCAGCTGCAGCTGCAGCACCAGTTTCTTGTTTCTCGTTCCTGTAGCATTAAACTAGCTTAAGCAAACTTGTTTTCCAAACTTCAATAAATGTTTGATTTTTAGCTTGAAAAGGAACTTTTTAGCATTGGAATGTATATATACATATATATTTGTCTGGTTATATGACGTGTATCTGTACGGTCGAGTACTTGGATCTAAGTGCCTGCCATGCGTGGTAACGCTCCTGCAGGCCGCCTGGACCTGGCCCAGCGCTCCCTGGAGTCGGCGCGAGCCCTCCTTGACCACTTGTACACCGCCCACATGCCCTCCCCCATGGACCAAATGGTAAGGCCCCAAAGGCCAGAGGCGGCGGAAGAGGAGGCGGCGGAAGGAGAAGCGGCAGCAAACACACAGGAGGCAGGCCGAGATCGCCGCAAGACCGGAAAAAGCGGCCCGAAGGCGGCAGTGGAGATAGTGGAGGAGGAAGACCAGCCGGAGCTGGATGCGACATTGTCGTACGCGCCGACGGCTGGCGGCGTCGCGCGCCCGCCGCAGGGCGTGGTGGTGTCGGTGTGGTGGCTCGATGGCGCGACGGGCCAGTCCACGCTGCTGTCGCCGGCGCAGGTGTACGCCGCGACGGCGGCGGAGTTGGCGGCGGGATGCCTGCCTGCTGTACACCGGGAGCTGCTTGCCGTACCGCCGCCGAGTCCGCTGAGCTTGGACGTGCCGGTGCTGGATGGACCCGTGCAGCCCACGGCGGCGGCAGCCGCCTCCGCCAGTGGCGGCAGCGGCGGCGGCGGCGGCGGCCCTGTTTTTTTCCCCGACGTGTCTTCCTTGGCCGCACACCTTCGCGGTGCGGCGCATGTGGTGTTCCCGTCTGTGCCGGTGGGCTCGGAGCTGTACGGATCTCTGCAGGGGGCGCTGCAGGCGGCGGGAGTGCCGCATGTGGGCACGGGGGCAGAGGCGGCGGCACTGGCTCATGACCGCCTCGAGTGCGTCTGGGGGCGTGCGTCCGCGTGAGGGGGTGCGTCCGCGTGGGGGGTGTTGTTGTCGTGGGGAAAGGTATTAGTACTTGGGGTTTGTCGAGTCGACAAGTGTCAGAAGCTCCCCTCGTAATCCCCCTCATTTGGATTTGTGATGTGGTTTGGAAATCCCCCACCCCCAGGGCGGCCTCTCGGGTCGCGCGGGAGAGAGTGTTTCGTGTGCTCGGTGTTCCTTCACTGGTACGGCAGTACGGCATCTGCAAGGCAGCGTCACACGCAAACCCCCCTTTGACCGCCTCATTTGCGTCCCCTGTCCATGTCCAACTCATACTCGTCCTTACTGATTCCTGCTCGGATGTTTTGTACGACAGGGTTCTTCGTCGGTTGGAATCGTTGTCGTACCCTGTCGTACCGCAACTGGAGGTTGGCGTGGCGGATGTTGTGGTGGCGGTACGAGAAGCCGCAGCGCAGCCGCAGCCGCCGCCAGCGGCGGAGCAAGGCGGTGACGACGACGACGACGAGGAGGAGGAGGGGGAGGATCCCGAAGATGAGGCGGCGGCGCTAGTGGTGGCGGCTGCTGCTGCGGTGGTTCGCGACAAGGTGTTGGCCTGGTGTACGGAACAGGTAAATAGCTAGTGGCTCGCTAGTTTGTGTTTTACTACCTTTTTGCGTGGTTTGATTGCTGCCCCTTCGTCCCCCAATCCACCCCAATCGACCTTTTTCGTCTTCTCCTCACGTCAGGGTTTCGATCCCGAGCGGCAGCTCTTTTTGGTCCGTCCACGTCACTCGCTGAGTTCGCCTTCAGCGGCCGACGCCGACACCGCACTTGGCGTTGAGCGAGTGGTTGAGTTGCTGAGCGCACCGCTGACGGAGTCCGTACTAGAAGCCTCCTCCTCCACCTCTTCCTCCACCTCTTCCCGGTATCGGGAGTCGTTGGCGCTGGAGGCGGCTTCAACGGTTGTGTTGGAGCCGGCACCGGCTTCCACTTCGGCTCGCTTCATTTGCACCGTGGTGGAAACTCCAGGTGCGGCTTGATTGGTGGGTTTTAAGATTGGTGGTTTTTAAGATTGGTGGGTTTTAAGACAGAGGCGGGTGCGGGAATGTATGTTAATGTGGATATTGTGGATATGTTCAGATTTGCGCCACAACGTGCCGGGCCCTGTGTGGCCCCTATGTGTGTGCTGTTCCTTTACAGATGGTCCTGTGGCGTTACTGCCGAGCGAAATCGAACTGTACGACACTGAGATTGAGATTTTGAAGCACAACGCTGATATGGCCGAATGGGCGGCGCTTCGTGAGGGCGCCGACGATGACCAAGTGGCGGCGGCGCGTTCCGATTCGCTCGCGATCGAGCCGGAGTCCTGGCGAGCGGTATTTGACCCACGGGTCACTATGCCCGCTATTTCCTCTGTTCGTCTCCACACGCCGCCACGCTTCAGTCGCAAGCTAACGCATGCCGTACGGCATGCCGCGGCTCGGTTGTTTGGCGAGCTTGGGTTGCGAGATGTGGCGACGGTGGAGGGTTGGGTGGACCTTCCGGCACGGTATGCGGATACGGTCGAGGAGACGATGGGGGGCAAGGGCGAGGAGGTGGATGACGTGCCGACGTTGTACGACCCGGATCCGTTTATTTTGGCGCGGATCGCGGAGCAGGAGTTGGAACGCATTGCGGCGGATCCCGCCCCTCTGGAAGAGTACTACGACTACGGCAGCAGTTGGTAGGTAACCGTTTCCGTTTTCGGTTGCGTTTGTTACCTCCAATATCAGCAACACTGAAGGCCTCACGTGAACACAGCCAACATCGTCATGCTCTCAGCCACATCGGCTCTACTCGGGGCCGGGGCGGGTGTTGTTCGGACGGGGGCTGGTTTGCTCTCACAAGTCTGATGTGTTCGCACAACCCTAGTTATTTGGGCGCTCTGCTGGTGTGATGGTGCTATGAAAACATCTTGTTGAACACACATACATACACACGTACAGACAGGTCGCGAGAGTGTTGTCGGGGCTCGGTCTTGCGCCGCTCTGTGCCCCGCCAATTAGTTTTGTCGACCCACACTGATCAGGGGCCCCGTCAGGGGCTCGACTGGGATCCATGGCCACACCCCGCCGCGGTACGGCATTTATGACCATCCGACGTGGCGGTACTTGGGGTGGCGCTGCCCGTACAGTTTTCCTAATACCCTTCCCCAAACTAAACCCCTCAGCAGAAAGGTAGAAGTAAATGTTACAGAGAGGTGTTCTCAGTATAATAAGGCTTGGCGACAGAACTCCAATCCACCTCCCCCCGGACCTCCCTCCTACTTTGGTAGAGTGGGTAGCTGTTCGTTAGGACGGAAAATACAAGCGTCGTCTTTTTACCTGGTCATTACTCACATGGCGGCGTTGACGGACTGCCCATTCCCGAAAAGAAATGTCTTGTGTCTTGCGGCCACGTGCCGATGTTTCCCTCGATGCCTGAGAGCTTGTTGCCCCCCCTCGGTAGTCTCTCCTCATCCCTCCCACCCACCCCGCTCGTGGTTCGTCTTTTGCCTCACCCGCAGCAGCGCCCTCAGCGCCGTCCAGGATCAATTCCTCTCACTTTGCGCACTGATATGCCAAAATCTTCAATATGTGCCCCCCGTTCCGTCCCGTCCCGTCTTAGTCAATGAAACCTGCTGGCCTAGTGCCCCTAGTTACCTTGTTCCCTCTTACGCAATCTGTACCTGGGGCTACCTGGCACGTCCTACAGGCATGCGAACCTGTCGGTGTTTAACCCGGCGATTCGGCTCAACGGCGCCACCAACGGCGAGGGCGCTACCGTACGATTCGCTGGCGTGGCGGTGGACCTGCCGCTTGACGGCCGCCACCCTGCCGTACTGCAAGCGGCGGAGGTGGGCCTCCCGCATGCTGCCTTGCTCCGAAACCTCGCCAATAATGCCCTGCGGCGGGCGGCTGTGGCAGGCGACCGCCGGGCGCTCGTCCCATCGGAGCCGTACAGGTCGCCGGAGGAGGCGCAAGAGGCGGCGGCAGTGGAGGCGATCCTGGAGGCGGCGTCAGCGGAGGTGCCGCCAGCGGCGGAAGAGTGGGCAGGTCCAGTGGAGGAGGTCGAGGAAGCGGAGGACGGCGCTGAGGGGGCTGCAATGCTGAAGGAGGTGGAGGAAGCGGAGGAGAGGGCGGAGGAGGAGGAGGACAGGGTGGGGCTGGCGGCGGCGGCAGCGGCGGCGGCGGCGGCGGAACCCTTGGAGGTGGGACCGGAGCCGCTGCAGCTGCCAATGCCGCCGCAGCTGCCGCTGTACCACACTGCCGTACTACAGCACCTGAGGGTGAGTTTGGGGGGTATGGTACGGCAAAACACGTGGTTATGTGGCGGGTTGTAGGTAAGCTAGGTAGTGTGAGATGCATCTCCAATTTGTGGGGAGCGTGTGTGTGGAGGCTCGACCTCTGACCGGCGCGACCTCTGGGCCTGGGGCTGGGGCTGGGTTATCCGTTGGGGGGTTAGGTTCATGGTAGGCTAGCCTGGTGGCTGGTGGGCCTGGGGCTGGTTGTATGTCTGTATGGTTTCAATGACATTGGAAAGCGACTGTTGCTGCGTTGTGTACTGCTACAGCTGCTGTTACTGCCACTGGGTCTCAATGCTGACCGTGACCCGGCCCTTGCAGGAAGCTGACGAGTACGACATGTGGATCGAGGAAATGGATCCGGATCATTGGGAGGATGCCGACGGGCCAGCAAGGGTGAGCGGGCCAAGGGGGTTGTTGGGGTTGGGGTGTATGTGTTTGTGCGTGTGTGTTTGTGTGTAAACTTGTGATGTTAGAAACCCTAGTGTCCTTAGGGGAGGGAATACCACAACCACCACTACAACCACCACCACAACCATCAGCACCACCATCGCGCCACCGGCCGCCATCGTTTTCCTGCGTCATAATTTCTCCCCTCGCACGCACACCGCACTGCGTGTCGCCACCATAGCGTTTCACCCACCTAACCGCGTATGTCGGTCTGTATGTGCGAATGATGATGATGATGATGATGATGATGATGATGATGATGATGATGATGATGATGGTGGTGCCCCTTCAGGTCCAGATGATGGCCGACGCTGTGGAGGAGCAAATGGAGGAGGCAACTGGCCTTCCAAGAGGGGTAAGGGGAGGTAGGGGTGTTGGGGGTGTTGGGGAGCTAGTGTTGAGTTATAGGCGGGTGAGTGTTCTTGTGTGTATGTATATCGTGTGTGTTTGGAAGGCTTGTGAGATCCCAAGTGGTGAAAATTTGTTATCCGTTTACCGTTTACCGTTTCTTTTACCGACTTCTCAACTGGACATTACTCCTGACGGCGCCTGACCGCCCGTTCCCTCGTGTCACATACATTGCACGTGGCTGGGTTCCGTCGTGCGTGCATCCCCCCTTACAATTGTAGTGGGAGAGGAGGAGCAGAGGGAGAATGGACTGTTGATCATATCGTTCCTCCACCACTCAGCCATCAGCCCCTCTTCTCCAACCCCCCGAGGTGCTTCCTGACCCGCTTAACTCCTCCGCGTCTTTCACTCACCCCTGTCATCGCTCACCCCTCCCCTCTTCCCCCTTCCGCATTTTCATCGCCCTGGGGCGGGCTGCTGATGCTCGTCCATAGTACGGCAACGACCCCAACCCTGTTGCGGCGGACATGGTGTCTGCGGTGGCTCTGGATGGTCACCGAATGGCGCTCGATGCCGCCGTAGATGCATTGGGGGTGGGTGGGACGGGGGGAAGGGAGGGGGAAGGGGGAGGGGGGAGGGAGAGGGGGGGGAGAGGGGGGGGGAGAGGGAAGGAGGGAAGGAGGGAGGGAGGGAGGGAGGGAGGGGGGAGGGGGAAGAAGGAAGAAGGAGGGGGAAGGGAAGATCGAGGGGGTATGGTCAGCAATCCGGTAAGCGGATCCAGGCCCGCGTTCCAAGTCATCTCTCACCTTCATCAATGTCATCCCGGCTGTGATTTATATAGCTGATGATATTTAACCACCACCGGGGATTAAATCCAAATATATAAATTCGCATCATAACATGCGCGCACGCTCATCCACAAACTTATGTAGACATAGACACAGTAAAGCACAGTAAGTTTGGAGCGGCAAGTACTCGCCGCCATGGGAGGGGAGATGAATCGTATGGATGCATGTTTCGTACTCGCGTCCCAAGCACCCGCAGCAGTAGCACAACCTGACTAGTGCTTGCGGGAAATCTCTTGAAGAGAAGGCGCCACAACAACCGCCGTACTAACGGTGGTCATTCAGTAGATTATCCGTGCGGCCGCTCTGTGATGCACACCACGGCCCTCGGACATGAGCCTGGACGAACAAATACATGCGAGTCACCATAGGGCCCCAATCCCCGTGCCCGTGTCATGTGTACGAACGTTCGCTTGCTTTTGCCTTTCGCTACTGCATATGTTTACCGTGTGTTGCAATTTCTAAGGTTGCGCGACCCTTCCCCCAAAGAATTTAACTTCATGGCTCATACATATGGGCCCTGAAGGGGCCAGGCAAGGGCCATTGTTCCGTGACACGCGTCCCAAGCACCCGCAGCAGTAGCACAACATGACTAATGCTTGCGGGAAATCTCTTAAAGAGAAGGCGCCACACTAACCGCTATCGGCGGCCATTCAGTAGATTATCCGTGCGGCTGCCTGAATGCTATCCAGCCCTCGGACATGAGCCTGGACGGACAAACCGACACTCACCCGCTGTTTTACCACAGCCCCTTCCACAACCTCCCTGGCGCCCCCCCTCCGATATGGCCACACCACGACACGCCGATGCACCCACCCACACGTACCCTCCCCTTTTCCCCCGTCGCACTCTTGCATCTCCTTGCGCTATTGCCGTACGAAACAGGATTTCGGCGACACGTTGTCCGAGATTATGAGCTCCATGCCGCTAGACGAGGCGTTGGAAGCGGATGCCGAAATTCCCCTGACCCGCGTAAAGGAGTTGCCGTACCCAGACGAGCGGCTGCCGGACGGCATCGACGGTACGGCAGCCGATCCTCGTGTCGTGGCAGCCTGGCAAATGGCCGCCATCTGCGAACTGGCGCGGCGACATGGCTGGGAGGCAGTGGAGGCGGTTGACGCGGAGGAGGAGGAGGCCGAGGCGGCGGCTGCGCGCGCTGCAGCGGGGGTAGGTCAGGCGTCCCAGGCAGGGGGTGGAAAAGAGGATAAGGGACGAGGGGACCAGCTGCAAGAAGAGGAGGGATATGTCCGGGGATATGTCCGGGGGTGGATGTGTCCATTCGTTTCTATGGAGATCTTCTCGACAGCTCCTGACCCACTAGCACTTCGTCATAACTGCTGCCAACTGCGCCAACGAGCCCATTATTGCCTTCTTTCTCATCCCCCAACGGCCCCCGCGTTTGGAGACCTGGCGCCGTCTTTTCGGGGTGTACCTGAATCACCGCTGTGTGGAACCACATTGCCCGACCTGCACCTCCCTCCTTACCTGCCTGGCCGCTGTCCAGCTGTAGGTAGAAGTGCTTAGGGTTTGGCAGCGGCTTCGCCACGGGCACCATTCCCCCCAATACACCTATATTCATAGGGGATCTTGGGGGAGATGGTGTTCTCATGCATGCAGTCCCTATAGTGTAACGTGGCTTTTCTCTGGGACTTCAGCAGGGGTTTCCTCTGTTGGTTTTGAGTTGATTATTTTCGTATTCCGTTGCCGTTGCCGTATCCCGGAACCTTGTTAGGTTCCGGAGCCCACTCCGGAGGAGGAGGAGGCTGCTGCTGCCGCGGCTGCCGAGGAGCAAACCGTGTTGGAGGCCATGTGTGACAACGACGACGAGGTGATGGAGCTGAGGACTGGGCTCATTACTCCGGTGCAGCTGTACCTGCGGTTCCGGGTGAGCTGCCCAGCCCCAGGCTCCCTGGTCCTTATTTAGTTGTTGTTGTTGCTGTTGTTGGTGGTGGTGATAGGTAGTGAGGGAGCGTGGGGTGGGGAAAACAGGTGGAGGGAGGGCGGAGGAGGAAGAGGAGAAGAGGTGGTAGCGAGGTGGTAACGAAGAGGAGGAATGAGAGATGCAGAGGGGGGAGGGGGGTTGGAGGCGGGTAGGGGGAAGGTGGGGAGAAGGGTGAGGGCTAGGGACAGTCTCGCTGTCGGGTTTGTTTGTGTCGTCGTGCAACGGTGAATGAACACACACACACATACATACACACACGCCTTCCCCTTTACCTTCGTCTTTGTCTTCGTCTTCTTCCCTTGGGACGAAGGAGGAGTTTCAAATTTTGGACACCGGCAGCTCAGTTCTTGTTTCCTTGCATATCTTGATTTCTTTTCATCTTTTCATCTTCACGGAATCCTCCCGAATAACACCTCTCGCTCCTTATGGAGTTTTAACGGACCCCAACAACCGTACAACAACACCGTACAGGAGCGTCAAGCTCGCCGAGCTCCTACCTCACATCCTCTCGCACTTGCCGGCGGTGTCGCCTCGGCATCCGCGTCTTCCGCTCCTTCCTCCTACTCTGCTGGCGCCGAGGGCGAGTTCGAGTTCGAGGAGGGTGAAGAGCTTGAGGGCGAGGCTGCCGACGAGGACGAGTACGAAGGCGAGGACGAGGAACAGCTAGGCGAGGATGAGGAGGGTGAAGAAGGAGAAGATGAAGATGAGGTGGTAGAGGCGGCGGGTGAAGTCCAGGTGTTCCTGCCTCAACCCGAGGATGCGGTGGCTCCGGAGCCGGGCAGCGAGGCGGCGGCGGCGGCGGCCGCCGCGGCGTCGTTTGGTTCCGCCAGCTCGGGACCTGGCCTGGAGGGCCCTACGGCGTACACTTGGAATTTGCCGCCTGATGATGCGGTAGAGCTGCCGGTGTTTGCGAGTGCCGGGCTGACGGCGGCGGCCATGGCGGTGCAGGCGGCAGTGGACGGGGAGGAGGGCAGTTTGGCGCGGCAGGTCGCGGCGAGCGCGAGGGAGAAGCTGGACGGTGAGGAGCTGGAGGCGTTGGCGATGATGGAGCTGGGATTCGAGGCCACGGTGGGTCGGGGGTTTTGGGTGTTTTTGTTGCGGTACGTGTGTCTGTGTGTATGTCTGTGGAGTGGGTTTGGGACCCGAAGTGGGATCGAGGGACGGCTGTCCTGGGTCGCGAGTAAATGAACTCCTTTCCTTCTTGGGTAGGTGGACTGCTTTCCTTTACTACAAGTTGGTTGGTTCGTTTGTCGGTTAGTTGGTTGGCCGTCATTCTTACCATTACGCTCGTTTGTCTTTAGTGTGATGTGTGTATTTATGGCGGGAGAGCATGTGTTTCCTTGTGCCTTCCCCCTCCTCCTCCCCCTCCTCTTGCCTGACATGGTTTGATTGTGTCGGTTTCATAACCTCTAAACAAAACATACATACCAAACGACACTTGGGTGCAGGCAGCAAATCGGTTTGCTTCTTGCATCACATGGCTGCAGCCATTCCAACCTCTGTTTCCCCCCCCCCCCACCACCTCACCCCACCCCGTACAAACCCTATTTCCAACAGCCGGTGGATCGGGACTCGGAAACCGGTTTACCAGTTATTGCTGCCATAGGGCCCTCCATGGACGGCCTAAATCAGGAGCTCATCCTGGATCCATTCGGAGGCGGACTGGCGGAACTGCCCACATTCCGGCCGCTTGCAGCTGTTTTGTCGGCGGACAGAATCGAACCGGCGACCTCTCCATCCTCAACTGCTACTGCTGATGGGTTGGACGACGATGAGCAGAGCGGCGGGCGCGTGGGATTTGTAGATTGGGAGGATGAGGACGGGTTTGCGCACGGGGTGGCACGGGCCGCAGCCGCCGCGTCGTCGACGGCGACTGTACGGCGTGTCCCGGCTTCCACTGCCGACGACGACGTCGCCGGCGGCGAGGACGACGACTACAACGCCGACGACGCTGACGTTGCTGATGTGGACGCCGACGTCGCCGACGAGGAAGAGGAAGAAGACGAAGAGGAGGAGATTACGGATCATGGGCAGTATCATCACCCCACGGTGCCGTTGGTTGCTGAGGCGTTGGCGACGGGTGACTTGGCGGGTGCGGAGCTGGCGGCGCTGGTTCCCCCGATGAATCCCACCCGTGTGTGGGTGGTGGTGGGCGGTGATGGTCACTGGGGTCGCGAGGCCGGTCTACTGGCGGGAGCGAATGTGATCTCGAAGCTGTCCAAGTACCAAGACCTCGTGGTGAGTGGCGGAGTGTAAATGAGCGGGGAGATGCTGGAACGTGGAGGGAGGGGAGGGGAGGGGAAGGGGAGTAGGGAGGGGGAGGAAAGGGGAGTAGGGAGATGGCGGGATAGGTCGAACTAAGTGGGGGACATATGGGGGAGACAACTGTAAATGTATTTATTTGGTGCATGGTGGTTTTCCCCATAGTCTTTTTTGCTGCTATAGCGATCTATTACCGTAAATGTATAAATGGCATGTAGATTTTTATGTTCAATTTCGGCACCTGATTTTTTCCTCAGCTTTCTCCGCCGTTTTCCTCATACCTCCCCCCCTTACCCCGTTTGTGGTTCGTCTTCCCCCCCCCCTTATTACTCCCCTTCTTGCCCTGGCAGCAGCTTAAATCGTGTGTGGTTCGTCTTTCCCCCTTCCCTGCCAGGTTGAGCCCTTCCTGCTGGTGCCCTTGGGGGAGGGCCGGGACACGGAGGCGCGGAGAGCCGAGCTGTTGCGACGTCGTACAGAGTTCATAGCGGGGCTGGGCATGGACCCGGAGGTGGGGCGGAAGGGGAGGAAAGGGGGGGAGATGGACGGGCGCTTCGACTGTGGGGTTACGCCGGGTGAAACACGACGCGGCGTGTGGGTTTTGGGGTTGGGGAGGAACAACTGTCACTGCGTATCTGATTTCAACTGTTTGCTGCTTGTGTAACTTTTGGTTTGTGTTTTTGTTCCACATTCCGTCACCACAGATACGCCCCTTCTCTCCCTCCTAACCCCCCTCCCTCCTAACCTCCCTCCTACCTCTCACCCCCCTTCAGGAGGACCTGCCCCCGTCTATGTCGGTTGATTTGTTGAGGGTGACTCCGCCAATGGAGACGGGGAGGCCCGAGACGCAGTGTATCTACGCGGTCACCCTGGCCACAAGTAGGGAGGGCGGGGGCTGGGGGCTGAATGTGTCTGTGTGTATAGGGGAGGGAGGAGATACGGGGTTGGAGAGAGCGTGCTGCAGGCTCGTGGCTTGCTGAGATTTGAAACGTTACAGATTTGAATACTGTTATTATTTTTGTTCTCATTAAAAGTAAAAGGCCTATTTTCTACTCTTAATTATCAGCAGTAGTGTTTTTACATTTAGGGTTTTAACTTGTTGCTTTTCCCCCCTCCTACCCCCCGCTGCTGCCAGCAGCAACCTAGCTGTACGACTTGATGCCCTTCATTCACACCGCACCTGCTTGCGTACCCCATCTCCCGCCTCCTTACCCCCGGTCTCCCCGCTCCCTTTTTCCTCTTGCATAGCATTCCCCCTTCCCCTTCTCGCCTTTCCGTGTTTCCGTTCCGTGTTCCTTATTTCGTCTTGTTCCGTTTTGCTTGTTTTGTCTCGTCTTGTTTTGTCACCTCGCAGTTTCCCGGCCAAGTGTCCCGGAGGCCCTTTCCTCCCTGGAGCGCACTGCCGCCCGGGAGGGCGTGGCCCTGCACGCCCTCAGCGAGATGCAGCGGCAGCAGCGGGCGGTGCATTGCGACGTGCAGGCGGAGCTGGCGGCGGCGGGATTAGAGGTGGGCGGGTGGGGGGGTGGGGGGGGGTTCTTCGTATGCGGTGTGGAGTATGATATTAGCGGTGGGAGGAGGAGGGTGCGCGTTGGCGGTTTTAAGGATGGTGTGGACAAAAGGGGGATGGTGGTTGTGGAGTGTGGGGAGGTGGAGGGGTTGGAGAGGGCTGTGTTTCTTGCCGTACCAGTGGACTAGGACGTGTCACGGTTCATGGCAAAGCTTGCATGGAATGTCTACATCTGCTGCTCAAGCCCCGGCATCGTCAAGACACGAACACATACACACATACATACAGACAGACAGACAGGTCGCGAGAGTGTTGTCGGGGCTCGGTCTTGCGCCGCTCTGTGCCCCGCCAATTAGTTTTGTCGACCCACACTGATCAGGGGCCCCGTCAGGGGCTCGACTGGGATCCATGGCCACACCCCGCCGCGGTACGGCATTTCTGACCATCCGACGTGGCGGTACTTGGGGTGGCGGTGCCCGTACATTTTTTAAGACCTGCCCGTACATCCTCCACCTCACTACAGTTGTCCCGTCTATCACGTCTTGGATCCTTATCAGGCATCCAGGGCATCGAAATAGCGGGTTGTGCGGCACTGATATTATCTAGCGTAATCATGCAAAAAACAATGGAAGCGAACACTGCACAGTCTTTTTCTCTGCAAATGTTTTATTACATTTGCTCCTTAGCTACGTGCCGCCGCCACATAACATCAATTTGCAAAGATGGGAAATAGTTTGGAACTCGGTTGGACTTTCCCACCTCGACGCCCTGTGGGTCTTTCCTGCAGCAGTTGATGACCCTCTTTGCTACTTGCATCATCACATGACCTCCTCCCCCCTACCCCTCCCCCGCCCCCCACCCCCAGGGTGTTGCCTCCATGTGGGATGACAACGTGCTCGGTCAGCCGGGGCCCCCGCCCGCCCGCCCCCTGGACCTGGATACCTTCGCCGAGGACGCCCGGCGGGAGGGCGCGGTGGTGCTGGTGGCGGGGCGGGGGGAGATGGCGGAGTGCGGTCACCTACAGGTGCTGCTGGAGCTCAATGGGGTACCCTGTGTGGGTGAGTATGGGCGGGTTATGTGTGTATGTATGTGTGTCTGTCGGGGTGTGTGTATGTGTGTGTATGACAGGTGAAATTGAGGGGGGAAGGCAGCTTGGTATGGGGGAGGGGGGTACTGGGTGTGTGTGTATGTGTGATATGTGGATGGGGGAGACATGGCAGGGGCTGCCAGGGGTTGGGGACATTGCATTTTGGGGAGGAGGACCTTTACAGACGGGGGGACGTGTTTGTGTGTGTGTGTGGGGGGGGGTGTATGGGTGGGTCTGTCACGTATTGACCCTGGCCTGACGCTAGCTAGGGGCACCTAACCGTATAATACCCCAACGGGGAGTGTGGTGTGTGGAAGGGTGGTGGTGACCCTAAGACTCCCGGGTAACCACCCGGGCAGATGGGTGGGGAAGTGTGTTTTGGAGTGAGAAGAGGCGAAGAGATTGGCGTCGATGCAGTTTTGACGACTCCACCATTAGCACCGACACCCCCGTCCTCGCGATATTACCACCACATCCAGCTATAGCAGTAGTAGCAATAGCAGCAGTAGCAATAGTAGCAGCAGCACCAGAAGTAGCAGCAGTAGCAGCAGCAGTGTAAGCGGCATTGCCGCCCCCACCCACAGTCGCCTCGGTTCATCTCCTTGCCGTTCTCAGGGTCGCTGCACACAGAGCGGGGGCGGGTGGGCGCTCTGCTGGTGTGATGGTGCCATGAAAACATCATGTTGGTGTACACACATACACACACGTACTCACGTACACATACACACGTACAGACAGGTCGCGAGAGTGTTGTCGGGGCTCGGTCTTGCGCCGCTCTGTGCCCCGCCAATTAGTTTTGTCGACCTACACTGATCAGGGGCCCCGTCAGGGGCTCGACTGGGATCCATGGCCACACCCCGCCGCGATACGGCATTTATGACCATCCGACGTGGCGGTACTTGGGGTGGCGGTGCCCGTACAGTTTTAAGCCCTGCCCGTACATCCCCATCGCATCTGGCTCTCATGCATCTTGCCTCCCTCTCTCTCTCTCTTCCTCTCCAGGAGGGGATACCGCCCCTCGGTGTGCCTCAACACGTCACCACGTTTGTTGCTTTTTTTTGGACGTTGGTTGTTATTTCTTATGACACTCTCTTCTGATACTCTCAGCACCGTGTTCCCCCCGTGTACTGTGTTTCCCGTGTCGTGTCGTGTCGTGTCGTGTCGTGTCGTGTGCTATCCAGGTCCTGGCAGCCAGCAGATGTCGTGGCTGTGGGACCGAACGGAAGCGGCGGAAATGCTGCAGGTGAGAGACCCACGGGTCGGTCAATTGGCGAGAATGACCCATGGACCTGCATTGGGTTGTCGGGCGAGTGTCCTGCTCGGGCTTAGTACCAGTGAACCGATTGGCCCACGGGTCCCCATGCCTGTCTGAATCCAGAAGTTAATTACTGTTTTTCCTGGATTGGAAAAGCAGGAGCTGATATTATCGCCCCTTCGACATGATGGACGGTAGAATAATGGCTATAAATAAAGTAAAAAATACTTAACCCACATCTAATAAAAATCATTGTTTTAAAGACAAAAATGGGTCTATCATTAAAAAATCGCCAGATGGTCAGATATTGCCGAAATCTGTTTTTCCCCGGGGGATTCGGCATGTCATTTATTTTGGCGGAATTGCGGTTTTATGGGCAAACTAGGTTCTGGGTGTTCGCGCTTTTGTCGGCGTTAACTTTGTAGATCAGTCCGTCCTCGAGTGTCCTCCTGCTGACCCGTGGGTCGGCGAAAGCCTCCGGAGATGATCTAATGCCGACTGCAACTGCATCATGCCATCATTACAACACCTGGTTGGAAAACCCCGTGGCTTGAAACTCCCCACAGGACCTTCACGCTCAGGGTGTGGATACGCCGCCACGTTTCCTGTTGCCGTACGAGGATGCCGCGACGGCGGCGGAACTGGACGAGCAACATGCCGAGGAGCTTATGGACCGGCTCCGATCCGAGGTGGTGGAAGATCCCCCCGAGGGAGTGTCGCTCCTTGTACGACCTGCGTCTGACGTGGCCGGCACTGGCGTCGCGCGGTTACGTTGCGGCGCTGACATTGTGACGTACATGACGGCGCTCCGTGACGGCGACGCCAGCATTCCCGCCGATACGTTGTCGTACCCGCACGGCGAGATTCGGCTTCCGCCGCGGCCGCCGCCGGTGCTGTCGTTTGAGTTGTTTGTTGAGACGGATCCGTTGTTTATGGTGCTGGCGGCACCGGAGGCGGCGACTGCGGCGGCGGGGGCGGCGGGGGCGGCTGGCGGCGCCGTCGCGGCGGGGCTACACAGCAGGCGGGAGAAAGGCTGGGTGGAGGTGTCGTTTACTCTGATGGGTCCGCTGGGCGCCATGAGCTGCTTGCCGCCAGCCATGCGGGCGGCGTTGGTTTCGGAGGCGGACCTTGCGGAAGCATCCGAAGTGGACGAGCAAGCCGCCACGGACCTGGCGGCTGCTCGCAATGCGGCGGCGGAGGCGGCGGCAGCAGTGGAAGCGGCGGTGGCTGGGAGAGCGGGGCCGGATGAGGGTGAGGGAGGCGAGAACGAGGAGGATGAAGGCATGGAGGAGGATGAGGAGGTTGCGGCGTTGACGGAGGCGGCTGTAGCGGCGGCGCAGGCGGTGGCGCAGCTGCCGCCGCCGGGTGCGGCGTCGGGGGAGCTGCTGGCGCATGCGCCGTCGACGTGGTTGGCTCCCCCGCCGGAGGAAGCTCTGACGGCGGCGGCTCTGGACGCGGCGTGCAAGCGCGCGGCGTTAATAGCTGACCGACTCGGACTGCAGGGGTTCGTGCAGATCGAGGTAAGTGCACGTGGCTGCATGCCGTACATGTACGGGCTGCACTGGCGGGTGGCTGGCAGCACAACACAATATCCATCCATTGTGTTAAAGCATCGATTTAGGGTTTGGTTTCGGAGCAGGTTGGCGAATAAATATGCAAAATTGGGTTGGGAGGTGTATGTATGCGGGTAGTAGCCCTGTCGTTGGGAAGGGTGCACGGTTATTCCGTCCACAATACATGCACATTCGCACGCACATCACATGCACACACACATTGACATACGCATTCACACGCACACATCCACAATCTTAGCAAGGAGCTAATTCTTTATGACCCTTCTTTTCGCTCCCTTGCCCCCCTCCTCCCTTTCACTCTCTCCTCGGACTTCACAACGGCGCTGCTACCATAAGGCCTTTGTGGCTTCCGACAGTGGCGAGCTGGCAGTGTACGACATCAACGGCAGTCCCGACCTGGGGCCGGATAGCCCCATCTGGAGGTACGACAACCGCTCCCTCTGGCTTTAAAGCCTTATGTGTAAGGTGCTTTTCCATTACGAGATTTGCTTACTGTGTTTTGTTGCCCCTGGTTTTTGTGTTCTTTGTCTTTCACTGGAGCGCGCGCGTGTGTGTGTGTATGTGTGTGTGTTGGGCTCCAGTAGCCGTGCAAGCTGTCTGCATGTGTATGTATGTATGTATGTATGTGTGTATGTATGTATATATATGTATTTATGTATGTATTTGTATGTAAGACCCACCCACGCACGCTTAACGCCGGACTAAACCTCATGCCTGCCGTGCGTGTTCCTCACCTCCAGTCTTCGTACCCCGCAACCCAACACGCGGTTCCGTTCCCGCTGCCACCACCTCCCTCCGCAGGCAAGCCGCCGCCGCAGGACTTCTGCCCCAGGACTTCCTCCGGGAGCTGCTGGGACTGGCCATCCAGGCGTCCACCTCACCGGAAGGCGTTCGGGCGACGTACGAAGCGCAGTTAGAGGCTGTGGAGCGGGAGGGCTGGGATCTTGACGAGGACGAGACGTACAACAGTCAGTACGGCGTGGACGACGAAGAGGGGGAGCTGCGTGCACGCGGCGATGACGAGGACGATGAGGATGTGGAAAGCGAGGGGGGCCGGGGTGGGCTGGGCGATGAGGGGGATGGTGAGGAGTATGATATGTTGGGGCAGTTAGAGGAGATGCGGGCGGGCGCGGGCGCGGAGGAGGAGGAGGAGGGCGGGGACGTGGGTGACGGCGGGGTTGGGGGCTCTGGAGCTTCGGCCTCAGCGAGTGCCTATGCTGGGGATGAAGGGTTTTTGTATTTTGACGATGAAGAGGAGGAGGAGGCTGGTGGACGAAGAGGGCGAGGGGGGGCGGCGGCGGCGGGCGGGGGTTTTATGGGTTTTGACGAGTTTAGCGGCGGCCGGGGGAGGGGGCGTGGGGGAGGTTTTGACGACCCGGACTTTTAAAACTAGTGACCCTGCTGGGATTCGAATTGGGTTGGATGAGGAGAAAACAGCATGACGTTGTTAAGCTTGGGTTTCGCATTATTGGGAGCGTAAGGCGCGTTACTTTAAAGCTAAAAGGCCCTTGCTTTTTCCAATAGGAGTGTTAGGTTAGAGATTCACATAGCTGGCTTGGGAGTGAAGGGAGTCAGAAACGTGCACAGGATGAAACTAGAGAGACACCTAGCTGCTGTTCGTTTTTTCTTTACGACGGTTTCGGTTCCCTCGACAGTCGCTGTGCACCGCGCCGTGTGCACAGGGCTGTTTGGCGCGGGAAGATGGCAAGAGGTTGGGCTGGTTGGGGCCCTAAGTTGCAGCCTCATCAGCCGGCGGCCTGAGGGGGGCCCCCAGCATTGGTCTCTCCTCCTCATCCTCGCACCCACTTAAAACCTAAAACTTTAAGTGGTGTTGTTGCGGCTGCAGCTGCTCTATCAGCACTGGTGCTACCCAGTACAGTATTATACATACAGACATACGTACATATATAGGTCAGGCACTACTGGTAGAGCACGTACTTATGCAACCGGAGATTCCGGAATCGAGACCTGTCAGGGTCGGACAATCTTTCCGATGGTGGAAGTGGTGGAAAGTGCCCCTAGGTGATGAACGGTGGTGACCTGGGATAAAGAATTAGACCTGCGAGCTGACCAGGAATGGAGTTGAGCCGCCGTCGATCCGACAGAGTCCTTTGGATGCCGGTGGTAGGTGCTGAACCTGAGCTATCCACTGAGAAGTTGACTAGGGTGACTAGATGAGGGTGCCCCGAAATACCGGGGAAGGCAGGGTTTCGCCTGGTAGCGGCCACGGGTGAAGATATGGCCCCCTGTCCCCACACATCACACGTACTTTAGATATAGTTTAGATGTACTTTAGATATACTTACGTACTGGCAGTTAGCGAGTGTAGGCTGGCTGAGCATGTACGATCCAGTGGCTGAACGTACGGCAACTCGCTGTGCTGCCGCATGCGGCACTTACAGATTAGCGCATTGAGCCGAAGGGTACATGTTGGGGAAGGATCATCCAGGCAGGCAGGGTTAGCGGATGGTGCTTTCCTTTGGGTGGGAGCCGCCGGGACCGGGCACGGGGTGGGCCAAACGACTGGTTGAGGAGCCAAGTTCTCTTTTATTCTACGCGATTGCGGCGGCGAATGTCATGTGGTGGTGGTGCCGACCATCATCATCATGGGGTCTTGCTTGTCCAGTAGTGCGGAATCTGTCCCAAGCTCCACCACTCGGCCCTTCACTTCGGGCGGGATGCCGTTGGACTACAGGGGGCCCCATTGTGCCGCTGGGTGTTGTGTATGTATACCTCTTATACCTCTTATGACACCTGTGACGTTTCCGTTGTCTCTGTGGTGCGGGTGCACCTCTGACGCGGTGGCGACTGGACGAGCTTACAAGGTACGACAAGGCCAGCTCTGCCGTGTTGCTACCGAGATCCACCAGGGTGCGGCCAGACCACCGCTCCAGGGGGGGGAGGACTGGCAACAGAAGGGAAGGAGCAGAGGAACGGCTGGGGGGCGGGGCCCCCCTGGAGAAGGGTGAAAGGTCAGAGCTTTATCTGAGGTCTTTAGCTCCAGGCTCCAGGCCAAGTTGCGATGAGGGGAGTTTCTTGTCTCATATTTAGCTAGTAGAAATCTACTACACGAAACCTTTAACAATTTCTTGCATAGCACGGCGGGCGGGTTACACCCTTGGTAAGCGGGCACGAACACGGCATTGGGGGATGGTACTGCTGGCGCTCTTGCCTCCCGCTCGGTCGCATGAGTAAGGTCCTGCTTTAGCCCGTCACGTGAATCCTCATGTCTGCGGGAACCCCCGATAGCTTGAAAGCCAGCCGCTTGCCAGGTGTTATATATTTATTGCCTCCGTGTCCGGGCCCGGTGTTTTTTGGCGGATCGCAATGTGCAAATGCGAGTGCGACGAATGACTTACTCATTGAGCAGTCGTTGCAATGATTGCCAATTTTACCGTTGCTTGCCTTCCCCAAGGTTCAGCAAGGGGGCCGGCTGAAGCCCGCACCTCACATGCGCATGCGTATGCATGTATGTATGTATGTGCACATTCGACATTCGTGTGAACTCACCGTCAATAGAGATGATGAGGATGCAACATCTCTACCCGAATAAGCAGATGCTCCTGCGTGCATGCCCGTGCACATCCACCGGTTTCATGCCCCCGGCCTTCTTTGTACTCCTACGTGCTTTACTTGCTGAGGCGCTCCCGCTGATTACTGTAGGCCGCCTCAATTGTTTACAAACAATTGTTTACAAACAATTGTTTACAACCAACAACAAAGCATCTATGCAGCCAAATACCGGGGAAGGCAGGGTTTCGCCGGGTAGCGGCCACGGGTGAAGATATGCCCCCCTGTCCCACACATCATGTACAGTCAAAGCAAGATAAGGTAGAGAACCCTTGACAGCACAAACTTGACACCTTGACGTCTCCCTCCCAGCCCGGGGGGAGGAGAGCGGAACTAGCGGACCTGCGGCTCTCCATACTGCTTAGCAGGGGACAGAGGCCCCTCGCGCCCATCCGTCCGCGGAGAGAGCTTAGGTGGTTTTTCCGTTGGGGCTGGGCAGCAGCCCCTCTGTGGCCAGAGTCAGGCCCGGTCAGATACTTGTAACCTTCACATACACACACATACACAAACATACTCACACACAGCTATTGTAGCGATGTCGTGCGCTATTTGTACCCTCTAATCATTCGACATCTTACTAATGGCGGCGCTCGTGGCTTGACTTGGGTTTTACCAAGCTTTTAAGGGTGGCTGTGCATAGTTCTTAACGGCGACGTCAGCAGACGGCCCCCGCCCGAGGGCCATCGGCCCCATCCCCACTTCTTACTCCACTGGCAAGTGCCTCCCCCACCAGGAATACCCCCTCCCCCTCCCCGTCCCCGTCACCATTCGTGGTCTTTTCCGCACCCTCCCCGAAATTCGCGTCCTCAATAATGGTAACTAAATGAAAGATCCCTCACTGGACGTGGACCTCAGAGGACGAGACCGCCACCGCAAGCTGCAGCAGTTGTAGCAGCTGCTGTAGCACCAACGCCACCTCAAGTACTACTACTGCCACCAGCACCAGGTTCAGCACCACCAGCACTAGTCGCACATTTAGGCTCACCACCATCACCACCACCACCGCTCTCTGCAGTAGCAGTAGCAGTAGCAGTAGCATGTAATTCGCCCACATCCAGAACAATCCCTTCCGGCACGGCCTCACTGCCCAGCCTCTTTCCAGGCATTTGCTTTCGTGACAAGGACGTCGCCGGTTTGCTGGCAGCTGCCGGCGCAGGGGGGCTGGGGCTGGGCTCCTGTTCCCTGGCCTCCGTGCTCCCTTTCTGTCGTTGTTGTTGTTGTTGTTGTTGTTGCTGCTGCTGCTGCTGCTGCTCCTGCACACGCGGTTATTGGGAGGGGCGTTTCAGTGGGCAGCAGGTCCCGGGGGGGCGCAGCTCCAGGGCAGATATTATGACAAAGAAATGAAAACGGTTCACTCATCTGTGCAGTAGCTGGCCGCTGAAAAGGCCTCTCGAGATGCTGGTGTTAGCGCTTAGCGCGTATTTGTAGAGCCGTACTGTGTACCAGCTACTACAATCTGCCAGTGTGCAAGTCCACATGTACATCAGATGTACATCAGATGTACACCAGAAGGCCACGTAAACGATGTAAACGTAATCCGATAGGTTAAGTTAAAGCCCTAACCCTTAAAGAGATAATTAAACCCTGATTTACCAGTTCCCGTGAAACCTTTAGGGACTTCGGATCCATGAAGGACCTTCGGTAAAGGGCCCTTTGGGGACTCCGTACATCGACTCCGTACACTCACCTGCGCCGCCAGAGCCGAGTAATGGCGCCAGGAGACCACCACCAGCACCACCACCAGCACCACCAGCAGTACCCCAAAGGTGATGCCAACCCCTAGCGCCACCTTCTCATCTCCATTAAGACCACCACCACCACCACCACCACTGCCTGTTCGAGGGTTTGAGGGTTTCAAAGGTGGGTGTAGATTTTGCTGTGCATGTACGTGTCATTATATCTCTCTCGTTCTTTCCCCCCCTTTACAAACACGCATTGCATGCATGTGCGCGTGTACGCATGCGTGCGATGAGCGGGGTGAATAGTCGAAGGGGTTCCGGAGCGGGTGTCTTTTTGGAGTGGGAGGGGCTCCTTGATGTGCCCGGTATCCGGATGCTGGTCGCTTTACATGAGGGCATCAGGGCTCATACAAAAACCCTGAGATTTGTTGAAAGGGGAGAGAAAGAGAGAGACAGAGAGAGATGGGGAGGCTGGCAAACGAAGGGAGGAGGGAAACAACCCCTCGCTCAGACAACCCCCGGTGGTGGTGGATACATTAAAGTGGTGGCGGGGGGGGGGGGTATCCGATGCACGGATTGCGCAGGGCCGTGACGGAGGGGTAGGTTCGGAAACATGGACATAAATTGGATGCATATGAATGCGCCGTACTTAACACATACACACACACACAAACACAAACACACAAACACAAACACACAAACACACACACACACAAACACACACACACACACAAACACACACACACACACACAAACGCACACACACACACGGAGTAGCAACGCAAGCGAGCTTACCCAGGTACGTGGGTGGCGGCTGCTGCGCGGAAGTCTGGGGTGTGGGCGGCGGGGAGGGAGGTGCCGGGACACCGAGACTCCGCAGCGCCGCAAAACCCTGAGGATAAATTTCGCAGCGCGGGAGGAACGGAGTGGTTGTTAAGAGCCGGGATTTGGTTCCGGGGCAAAGGCGGCTCGGGGGGTTACACTTCGAGGCCTGGATGGCCTGGAAGGTGGGGACGACGGTGCGGCCGCATTGATAAACTAGGCTGTAACTAAATCCCTTGCTTGCTTGTGCAACCAGTGCTGTGACTGTTTTTCAAGCCCTCAAGCAGGTGCCGTACATGGAAAAACTGCTCATGAATCCAAGTTGCTGCGAGCCATCACCTGCTGTGCAAAAGCTACTGGCCAAAGCAAAAATATACAACCTGCATAAATTTAAAAGGCAAAATACATGTAAGATCTCAAAGCTGGCTTAGGAGTAAGCCTTATACCGAAGCCGCACCAAGTAGCAATAGTCCATGATCTGGTCCACGGGCCATAATATGGAATACTTTGAGGAGACACATTAACGCTGAGTCAACGAAATTCGGTGAGAGAGCCCTAACCTGGCATGGTCGTGTTACAATTGCTTCCTTAAAAGGTTTCAGCACTTCATTTCATATATTATCGAAAAGAATAATTTATTTTTATTCCGCGGCTATATTGTGCCCTCATAGCCTATCGAATAAAGTACGGCCTATCCAGTACTGATGTACCAGTCGAAATGCTGTCCGTTGGGCCCTTTCCCCTACTTTCTTTTCCCCACAACAGAAAATGAGAGGAAAAAAATGTCGCTCTCCTGCGTTCTATTTCATTGCATGGTTCTAGCCGATTCCGTTGAGACCTTGCCCGTCCACGATTTCCACCTTTTCTTATTCTTTATGGACCGAATAGGAAGGTCTGAAAGCCTCATTCGATTACGTACCGCGTAACTGCAAACGAAACGCTCAAATGTCACATCAATCGACTAATAGATGAAACTATCAAAATGTTCTTTTTACATTCTTATATTCTGTCGGGGATAAATCACTAAAGTGAGCTGTTTGGGTGAATTCCGGTACTAATTTAACTACTCGCATTAAATCACGCATTAATATTCCCATGCCCGGCCCAAGCTCGGTAAAATCTCTTATGTGTAGTGAAGCTGCAAGTACAGGTAGGCCAATTTACGCTTTCTCCCCCCTTTGCAGCGATTCCTGCAACGGCGTCTTGATGTATGGCCCTGCGCCCGTGTGTGTGTGTGTGTGTGGTTGTTACAGTGGGCTCCAGACTCTCGAAGAGTAGAGCCATCGGGCCATCTGGCCGTGCACTGCAGTAGAGACTAATATACCAAAAGATTATCACCTCAGATAATTAACCTCTCATCGGTAACCGCTCTCGCGAGCACATCAATTTGCCAGATATAATTCTCAAGAAGGGGTGATGTACGCCAACGGAATCCCAACCTTTCCGTGGAATTCCCAAAGCTGCGAAACCCTGAATGCGGCCCCAAAAGTCAACAATAACTCGACAAATTGCTTCTTCCGTAAGGGAAGGGCCAGGTAACAGTGCCGGGTTGGTTTTGATGTTTGCAGCCATATAACGTCTCCCATGCTCCATGGCTGACACCGCAGCAAGAGCCACAACATCCCAAACACATTGTTGCACTGATTGTGGGGCTTGGATAAGCCAAAGTTGCTTCCTTGAGACTGGCATTCCTATTGAAAGAGTAAGTTGATCTGCTACTGCCTGTGCCACCGGACAAGCCCAGAAATGATGATAGCGAGGGGATACACCTCCCACTGAACCTATTGGATAACCTCCACAACCACAAATCGTTGGGCGCGACATCCTAAGATGGGAATTTCCTAACATAGGCACCCCATCAACCGCGAGACGCCACCAAACCTCTTTTTGTTCATTTTCCCACCGTAAATGAAACCATAAACGATGGAATGTCCGTTGCAAAAGAAGAATAGCTTCATCCAATATCTCAGAAGAACCCGTCGCCTCTTTGATGANAAGGGTATGGGCCACACGGCGAGCCATCGAAAAAGTGTGAAAGTTGCATATTAGTCGCTATTTTAACGGATAAAGTGTTGGAATCGGATTGGAGTGCCCTACACCCCATCTCCAACCAAGCCTCGACACTAGGGTTTGGGTAACCGACTCAATAGGGGGCACCATTGCTTCCCTACATTCTACACTCAGCGGCAACAAAAGACTAGCCGCCTGTCTCCAATTCGCTGGAATATCATCTAGAAGAGCGCCAATAGCATCCATACATTCCTGCCATTTACGATAGGTGCACAGGGATTTAGCTAGTGGGGTTTGCGGTTGGAGGTATTGATCCACTATTTGATGCCAAGCCTTGCGTATTGCTAGGCCTGCTTGGTCCGTTGCCTTCATAACTCCATCCAAGGCCTCGCGCGCGCAAAGAACATCTCCCAACGTATGCAATGCTTTACAGCCCAGGAGGGCCTGATGTCGAAATTCTAGTCCTGGGCGGATGTTATCTAACTGGACATTCACCCTTTTTTCTGGAAGAACAGGGTTTCCCCACAATGGCCCGTGGGCTCCCATTGCTCCATAACTAACCTTGGGACGGTTTTGCACATAGAGCAGGAGAGAGCTATGTACTCTTTACCTGTTCCCGCCCCATCGCGTTTGCTGGAGCTGCTTTATTTATTGTTGCGTGCGTGCGGCCCAGGTGGGGCCCTTCTCCGTACTGCAACATCCTTTCGTTCCGTTCGCACGCTTCGGCTGCAGCAAATAACACATTTTTTGCTGGATTTGCATATATGATGTTAAGTGTATAATGCACCTGCAAAGCTGACCATCACCACATACCGCTTCATATTAGATGCCATGAATAATTAGGAAAACAAATTGTCATGACCCACGGGTCATTATTACGCGCATTCGCAACGACGGCGTGGAAAGCTCATCAGCAAACTCAACACTACACCTACCTCAGTCCGCCCCAAAAATGATGGTTTAAGTCTCAGGGTCTACATTAAGAAAACAAGACTAAAGCAAAATTTCCTTGCAGGTCTACTTTATCGCTCAACCAAGTAAGCACGTGCTGCTGTGCTAATGTCATCCTAATCCAAGTCCAAAAGCCATCCTGCTGCAGTTCTGCTTCCTGTATTCTCTGCCCCCACATGCACCCCCCCCCTCGCTACCGTACCAACAGCAAGACATTCCCACAGCCCGACCCAATCCCACGTATATATGCCCAAAGCAGAAAGTTCGCGTTCGTTTCCAGCTTTTTAACCAACAAGGCACACCACCACTCAAACAGCGCACACTCAAAACAAAAAAAACGAGATGAGCGTTATCATGTCTGCGATTCCACGAGAGCCATCACATCTGAAGTAAAATAAAAACATCCGTCTGCAAAGTCACTCGATATACCTCATTCCTTCATAATAACACAAGACAAGATTCCCACAACAAAAACATCTCTAATGACTCGCCAACAGGAAGTAAACGATACCTCTAGCCACGTCAGCTCCCACATCCTGACAAACAACAAACAAACGAACACACGTAAAACCCAGGAGGAAGCTGCTCATGAAAGCTATGATAGCACTAATGGCGATGGGACCTCTCTCCCCGAGGAAGTATACCCAAGACACCGGCTGGCTATGTATCCAAAACTACGTGGCGATCGTCATTCGTCGTACAACCCCACCGTACCCACCTCCTTGCGTCCTACACACTTCACCACTTACCACATTATACCCGGCAGTACCGCGGCAACCGGCCGCATGCTCGCGCAGAGAGCCTCACCAACCAACTCATCAACCAACTTCCCAAGGCGCCCAAGGGGAAGTTTCGGTATTGCGTGACCTCCGTGACCTCCAACAAGTGCAAGTGACGTCGTTCGCACAGAACCCCCTCTCCGCCCTTCGCCCCCCATCACCACCACCATTACCCCCCACACACCATTACCACAAGTTGCAGTTCCTGTCTGTCTGCAGCAACATACCGGCATTTGACCCCATCCGCTAACAACTCTTCTCCCCACACACAACACAGACAGACAGTCACACATGGTGCAGCCACACAGGCGAACACCCCTCAATCGGTATCCATATCGCCGCTGCCGTCGCCACCACCTCCTGCACCGCCGCCGTCGTCACCGGCGTCACGCTCAATGTTCAGCGCCTCCAGGTCGTCCAATAACTCCTCCAACGGAATCTGCAGTCGGGATTTCAGGCAGTTTGCGGTTGTTCGTTAGATTGAAATTTCGCAACATGCTGCCTTCCCGAAGATAGGGATTGTATAAAAGAAATCAAATGAGGTCCTTCGGCACAACATCACCGCACAGGGACGAAAGAGCAAAAAGAGAGTTGCTGCAACGACCGTCCTCATCCCCGTCGTATCAATAAAACATGAGAATAATATTAATGAACAGGGACAGGGCCCCCGGCTCCGAAAACACGCACATGTCCACAGAAAAACATACACACACAGAGACAAACAGAGCGCCACGTTTACAACGATAACACAGCTTTTATCCAACTTGTAACAAGCGTAATAACAAAAATACACAACCAACCAAGTGCACGTTCCACCGCAACAACAGCGGAAACCGCCAAAGCCTCCTTTCTCCCTTCCCCCCCCGCCTGCACCCCCCTTACCAGCGGCAAGTCGTCGTCATCCTCCTCATCGGACTCGCCCTCCAAGAGACCGGCGGGCGCCGCTCTCGCCGGCTGTTGCCGGTGCTGCCCGACCACTGGCTGCTGCTGCTGCAGCAGTGCCAATCGCTCGGCGTCCTTGTAGATGTTGATACGGGCGCGCATGTCCGGATCTTCCTCCAACTCGACAAGGAAGCGCTCCCGGTCCGCATCCTGGACCGAGGATATGGCGGGTAAGGGGGGAGGGGGGCACCCGGTGGCGGGGTGAAGTGAAATGAGAAATTGGCGGCTGGCGAGGGTTTGAACCGAATGGGGTAGGGGGGCAGAGAAAGGGAGAGAGAGGTGGCGTTTCGCAATGTCGTTGATCAGCACACCGACGCTTGAGTGAACTAAAGGGAAGCATCATCAACATAAGCAACAAGCCGCAGTAGCAGCGCTCTCTCCCCCCCTCTCTCTCTCTCTCTCACCGCCGCCGCCTCGTTACGGCCCCGCGGTCCGCCAGCCGCCTCGTCCACCTCCATCTCCAGCGTCTTGAGCTTCCAGGGCCGGGCAGCAGCAGCCCCACCCTTGGCATGCCGCTTGCGCCTCTTCTCCTCATAACTCTTGCGAACCTGCAGGAGCAGAATTGGTTCCACCCGGGATCGATCCACCGACCAGGTTGGGTCTGGCTGGGGAGGAGAGATGTAAGCCGCCTTTCCAATATTGCCCTTAGCTAACTGACCCGTGGTTCGGGAGTCTGCTCTACTGCAAGCCGATTACCACCTAACCCCAAAACATGACCCACACACCACACAGCATTTTCAGTCATCCCCACCCCCAGGGCCATACCAACACCGCAACAGTACTTTTGAAATGATGGCGCCTCGGTGTTGATACCGTCATCATAAATAGATATATGGCATTAGATGTAAGAATGTAACGAAATGTAATGTAATTACTTATTTTTTGAAAGTGCACTACAAGTTTTGGAGACGCTCACCAGTACGACGTCCGGTACTCTCCCGCCCTTGTTAACGTAAGCCTCGTAGTCCAGGCCCACGAGCTGCGATGCCGTCATGTCGTACCCAAGTACGGTGTCTCCTGAGGATGGACGAGCACAAGATGAATGCCGAGGGCAGCAAAAGGCAGCCGAGTTGAAGACCAACTGAGGGGTTTCCTTGCTAAACAAAGAAACTAAAAGACCTAAACACCAAAAAATACAAGGAAAACGAAAAACCCGACAATAGCCCTCCCTCAGGGGATTCACTTCTTCCTCCCCCTTACCACCAACCTATCCTCCGCCCTCACCACCCACCGGGGTGCAAGATATTGCCCAGATGTGTCCGCGTGTGGAAGACGGTGTCGTTGCGGCCAAAGTCACTCATCCTTGCCACCTGAGCCTCGGACAGCAGGTACCTGGAGTTGCTGTTGCCTTGGGGAACCGGGAGCGGCTCAATGTCCAGCACAATGTACGGCACCAAGGCCCGCTGCGACGCCAGTGCCGTAAAGGGATGCCGGTAATACACAGGCGCCTGGTCAGGAAGGCGGGGGCGTGCGGGCGGGGGGGAGAGAGCATATGATGATGATGATGATGCTGGCGATGGTGATGGTGATGATGCTGGGGATGATGGTGATGCTGGCGATGGTGGCGATGGTGGTGATGATGCAACAAGCAGCAAGGGGCCGAGTGCCGAAACGCCCAAAGAAGGGTCGAGAATGGGGATGAGGGCCGCGAGAAGGAGGCCGAACAACCCAGCGGGGGGGGCAAACACGTCGAGACGCTTCCGACACGCATTCCACACCCCACCCCATCACACCTTTTCCCCCGTCCCCGTCACTACAATACACCACACAAAAACATTGCCGTACACGTACGGCAACTACCCAAGCTGTCTACTACACTCACGTCCATGGAGTAGTTCCGCAGCGTGAGGGGGTCGGTGATAGTGATCTGGTTGGTGATGCGGCTGACCAGCACCAGGGGCCCTAGGTTCCCGCACGAGGCCGCCATTTTAGCCGGGAGACACGCCAAATCATCCTGTTGTGTGTTGTTATCGTTCGGCGTCGCGGAAAGCCCGACGAGAAGAAGAAAAAGGAGAAGAGAGGGAAAATGGGATTGAAAATGGAAATTGGAAAATGGAAAATCGTAGAATAATGCGATAAAATGACGCAATCGGAATTGCAGCAAAACGGAATTGGAATTCTGCGTTCATCAGACTTCTGAAGAACATATGATGTAACGTACATTTAATCTATGTACGCGTTTTACAAACGCGGGGGCATACAAACCCTGACACTACCTCATGCAGCCAACACGGCCACCAAACGGCGCCCTACCTCAATGAAACCCAAAACCTCCAAGCGCACCTTGCACAGCGGTACAATCTCCACTGAAAACGTGAACTTGTAGTTGTACGTGTTGTTATGTGTGTCGTGCGACACCAGCTGTTTGTCGGCTCGGAAACGAATGGGGACGACGCTTTGAAGAAAGTCGATGAACTTCAGCGCATGTCCGCGTTGTGAGTAGAAAAAGTCGATGCCCTCGTGGATGTCCTTGATCTGCGGCGACAAAGCAATGGCACTTTTTTGATAGTAACCAGAGGGGAAGTGGACGACAGGTCGGCGAGCGATAACGCAGAGAAGGGGCAGACGAGCAGAATAATTTATCTTGCAGTCAGGCGGTCAGGCGCCAGGGAGAAAGGAGACATTTTATAGGTGCGTTCCATCACAAGAGAGAACATCGCAAGTCATCACAAATACCGCAAATCCTACTGCCCGCATAGGGTATCGAGGATTATTACGGGGCGCGATCAGATAGATAATTGATAGCGGTGAGACGGATGCGTGGTGCGCAGAAGTATCAAAAAAATAGCTCAACAGGACCATGTTAATAAATACAACAGCTTTCCTCCTTCCTCTCCTCCCCTCTTGTGTCATTAGACGGCCCAAAGAACGACGCTATTCCGCTCCTCTCTTTTCGTGCCACTGTAAACCCACCAAGCGCTGCGGCGCGCGCTGTCTGCCTGCCCACCCCAAAAAGGGTGAAGGAGTGGAACGTCGGTGCCATCAGCTTGTTGTGTTTTCCACAGGCCCGGACCCATTCATTTACATGCAATGGATTGGGCGATCGGAAAGACTAATCGATATAGCCATCCCTTGGCACAGCTCCGCCCCTCCAAACGAACCCTTTCCTGAACCAGCTCGGCCCCCCCCCGATCATCAACCACCACCGCCACCACCACCACAACAGCAACATAAACATCAACAGCAGTATAAACACCACCATCACCATCACATCACCATCACGACGCCAACAGGAAAACAGCTAACAGATAACTGCATTGTAAGTTTTCGCGGAGAAGTACCTCTCCGAAACCATGCGGGACGAGAACACCCCTAAAACCCCAACCCCCCCTACCGAGCTCGGGGTATCCCCAAGAGGCAAGAGGGGGGAACGTCAATGGGTCCCTTGGGATCAAGACCATAAAAAAAACGACAGCGGCGGCGGCGGGGGGGCCGTAGGGTGCAGCGAACCATCGGGCGCATGGAAGGAGATGCCATCAGCTTTGTAAGGGTTGATTTCCACACATGCCCAGAGCCGTGTATGACGACAGCGCCTGGGCGATCGGAAAGACTAATCGATTTAGGCACATCCCCTGGCACAGCTCCATAAATCCGCCTCCAAACCGCACACCACTGCCGTTTTACGCTTTAAACCCGACGGCCCACCACCCGGGCACTCGGCCAATCGGTGCACACAGTACAGAAAGTTCCAACACGCCTTCCCCCCTCTGTCGCAGCCAATTTCCCCCACCACCACCTCCGGGGGCCCGAGTGATACGCGCCTCCAGGAACCGACACCACAACCAGCATCAGACGATTACGTGGTCATAAACCCATCTTCTCATATCAACACATGTATCAGACAGGGTTTTTCGGTTCTAGGGTTTTAGGTTTTAAGGGAGACGCAAGGAAGAGGACCTTTTCAGAGCGACAAATGCAGAAGAAGCTTCCACCAGACACGAACGGAAGATGTGTTTCATGTACGAAAAGGCATAATCCTTCTCCCAGTTGTAAAGTGTGCAGGTGGTAGCTGCACATAAATGTAGGATTGCCATCGGTGCCATCAGCTTGTTGTGTTTTCCACAGGCCCGGATTGGATTGGGCAATCGGAAAGACTAATCGATATAGCCATCCCTTGGCACGTCTTCTCATCAGCTCCACCATCAGCCCACACCGCCTCACAACATCACGTCGCATCAAACGCATCAACTGCAATAATACAAAGCCCTCGAAATTCAGATCCAGCTCTTTTTCTACAGGATCCAGATCCAGCTCGACTCAATGGATCCGACCGGAACTCACCTTGACACAGTTCGCCGCAGCGTCGTGTTTGAGGATGAGCTGCTCCAAGAACAGAAAGGTGCGCTTGTGGAAGACGTGTTGACGGAGCTGTGCATGGGTATCGCAGGGTAAGGGGGAAATCATATGCAAGGATCATTATCATCACCACCACCATCATCACCACCATCATCACCACCATCATCATCATCATCATCATCATCATCATCACCACCACCACTGCACTCCCAGGCCCCACCTGGACGCACGCCACCCAGCTATTGGGGTTCGCGTTCTGTCGATTGCAGTCCGGACACATGTTGTTCTCCACCACATAGTCCACCACGAAGGTTTGCTGTAGGATAGCGCCGTTGAACACCTCCGCCTGGGGGGGGGGGGCAGTAACGGAACAGTAGTACAAACACACGTGGGTCTGTGTTGTTATGATTTGAACAACATGTGCGTGCGTGTATGTGTCTGTCTGTTTGTGTGCGTGTGTCTGTCTGTGAGTGTGCGTGTGAATATTCACGCCAACAGTTTTGGCAAGGAGGTGTCTCCTCAACTGGAAGTCGCAACCGCAAGAGCGCATCTTTCGCCCTCACTCGCGCACATGCGCAAGTGACAACAACGTCGTGAATAAAAGTTAGATGACCAAAACCCAGACCAAACTCCAGGTAAAATCCAGCTTTTGCAACCGCGCGCAAGCACCTGAATTGTCAATTTGACTTTTAATCTCTTGCTGTGCGGCTCCGTCCAGACGAACCCCGCGTCCACAAGTTTGACCTGCGGGGGCGGGGCCGGCAACCAGGACAGCAGGTGCCGTTGCGGGGAATCAGAGAGCGCATCGCCGGAGAAAGAGACAGACAACAGCGAGTGGGTAAAAGGCGACTATCCAGCTAAGTAAAGTGGAGTATAAATAAGCGGAATTTAAAAACGACAACAAACCTTTTGTAGTCCTTTAATCTTTTTAATGCAGAACGTTAGAAGCTCCTTGCTCTCCAGCTCAGCCGAGACCCAATGCTTCGGAGGTTGCAGATATCGACCACATTCCTTGCACCAGAGCACTGTAACCTGTGTGCGCAGAGGTTGCAAAATGAGCGTGAGATTGTCAACATTACAGACGACTCGGGAGTTTAGGGAAATGGATTTTAGGAGGGAAGGCCGCCAGCCCGCTCATGCTTGTCTGCATGGGCAGGCGCCTGCCAGGGCTGGACCAACCCTCTTTCAACGGTTTCGGAGCAGGCCGGTTCTGTGTCCGCCAACAGGGGTTCGCAAACGTTTGTTTAGCAAAGGTCCAACAGGGTGCAAGTTCTGTAAAATATGAAATAGCTTTCTGGGGAGCAGGTTGAGTACCTAATGGTGATGTGAGGGGAAGAACTGCGAGAAGCCGGCATTTTGACCCCCTTGCCCGAGGTCGGCCATATTATCAAAATATGGTGAGGACTGGCAACAAGGTTTGTCCGGAGTTTCGGCGAGAGCCCGATAGAAGCGATGGAGCTGGCGGGCGGGGGGGAAGATAGGGGTGTGGCGCATGGCAAGCGCCGAAGCATCGGCCGTGGTGCATGATGCTGCGATGAGCGTGCTAAACGTTGAGCACAGGGCAACGTAGTACCTGTTTCTGTATCCCCTCCGTGATGTCCACTTGCGAGCGGATGCAGTTGACACACATGTTGGACGGGTTCGGAAGAATGCTTGTCCCACAGAGACAACATAGCCTGTGCAGAGAAAGGGATGCGACTAGGCATGGTACGCGCGATGAAAGACGCGACGGGTCACATCGATACACGTCCAATAATCATTACGAGTACGCATGTAGTTACTATGCCGAAGCAGGCAAGGATAAATCCAGCACCTGGCGAGCACTTGCCGCCGCCGATGTTGCGTCCCGGCGGCCAGCCCTAGTCGGCTATTGTTGAACCCCAGCCATCCCGCAAGCACATAGTATAAGGACATCACTTACACATATCCTTGCGTTGCTTGCGGCTGAAATGTAACCTGCCCGCCGTAAGATGTAGATGAATCCATGGCTCCCCGGTGTCAGGCAAGTAGCACCGGGCCTGGAGCAGAGTTATGAGATACTCCACAACACACAGAATAAGAAAGTCTACTTCTTAGACCGCGCCTTCGGACGAGCCTCAAACAGCCATACGAATCGCGATAAATTTGTAGTTTGGGTCTCTATACCCACTGTACAAGAGAAACTCTTTAGGAAATCAAAAAGTCATAATCACCCTGTGAATTGAACATACTGCAATGTCTCCGCAGCCTTGTAGCGTAGGGCCCACGACGGTTAGACCTGTACGGACATGTGTAATTCCTCTGGACTTGCTTTTCCTGTACACTACATATAGTCATAAAGATAAACTCTGATCAAGGATAACTGGAAAACGATATGCTTGAAGGCAATGAAAGACAAAATGCCAGCGGACGGTTAACTGCATTAACCGTCCTAACCGTGCCTGCTGACGGTTTCTGGTAAATCCGCCATTCATGTCCTGGAGAGCAGACGTCGGTAACCGCAGTTTTGTGGTCTTGGGAACGTTTAGGACGCCTGTTTTACTGCAACCCACAATTGGCGCGACAGGCCGGTCAAACGGCCCTACGGGCCGCATATGAGGCCTTTACTGCCTTTGGATAACGTATGTGTATGTGCGATGTACCAGTTTTACTGCTGGCTGCGAGGTTTGGGAGCTTTTTTACGGTCTTGGGAACATTTGTACGATCCGAGGGTGCGCCTAAGAGCTGCCGATGAAGCTCTGGTGCGCCCGTCAATGCGAACATCCGTGATATCATGCAAGTGGATGATCAGCGTGGTCTTGCAAAGGCAATTTTTGAGATGTTTCGCTCCCGGCATGAGCACCTAACTACCTAACTTTCTCGGCGGTAACAGGCAATTGTGTGTCAGAGTCAAATTGACGCTGTTCTTTCTCATAAACACCCGTTTTCTTCTTGCGTAAAAATTTCTTTTTCTGTTGTTTGTTTTGTTTGTTTCGTTTACATTTTCTCTTTTTTCTTTTCCCTATCGACGGCGCTGTCAAAGCGGTTCATGAGCCTCCGGGTTCGTTTGGGCCGTACGAGCTCGCTGAAGCTTCATCCATCCATGCCGATGTCTGCTGGAGAGCATTGAATCTTCTGCACAGTGATCTCCACTAGCCTAAACGTTAACTACGAAAGAATAACCCAAACTTTTCGGCACTTGTCATCCCGGAGGTTTATCCACTCTTGGACGCCAGCTCCGCCCTGTCGGCAACTACGGCCTTGGGAAATATTTAACCTGTCACCAAGCCTCATAAAGGTTTCATAAGCCTCAGTATGACATCGAGCATCCAAAAGTAGGACTATATATGTAGGTTACTTTCTTCCCCCCCAACCCCCGTCGAGCTCGATCTGCGAAGCTACGCAAAGCCCATGTCAGTCAATGGCTGCGGACGCCTTGCAACTAGAATTCAACTGCCCAGGCAAATAAATTACCTGCTGGCTGGGCCTCTTAGCATTCATCACTTTGTCAACTGCACAAATGCCAAAAGCCGGAGCTAAAGGAGCTATAAAGGAGCAGCGCCAAGAGCTCCTCAGAAACCCGGCAGATGCGAAAAGCAAAGACACCGAACCAGGTGTAACGGAGGTGTAAGTCGCATAGATAGAGAGCTTGGGAATGTGTCTTAATGTGCTGTTGATTTAGTTATGAAACCCTAAGTATGAAGCACCGCAAGCCTGCGATGGCGGTACTCGCTGCTGATGAGGGCGGGCATTGCCTGTCTCCTGGAATACGTTAATGTTAATGTTAACGTTAATGTTGAGACGGCGCACATAAGCACTACCTCAGGGTGTACTTTGGAATCCAGCTGTAAGAAACCCAGAAGGACTACAGAGGCGCCCCATTCCACCCTATCCCCCTTTGCGTCGTGCACATCAATCGTACTCATGTGTCGTACATTCGTCGCACAGACTGTCATTACATTGCATAACCACACCACCACGACGCAAATGTTCCACGATTGCAGTATGCCGTACACCATAAGTTTTCTATTGCACGGCAGGAAACTCAAATCCGTTAGACCATAACCACCTGCAGTACATCGGTAAAATTTTATCTCATTCATTAGCCAAGCTACAGTTAGCAAAGCAAAGAGCCCCAGTGGTCTGCTTCTACTGGAATTAAGCCGAGGCCAGGGCACCGATATTGGAGATTGATGTTATGGGCGGCAGTCAACTGTGGGCACTTGGGTCACACACGAGAGCTGATTGCGCCGCCCTAGAACACCGCGTACCTCGCCAGCTGTGTCCACTCTACATCACATCAGATTGCCGCGCACCGCAACACGGGACATCGATGCCCCTGCAACATCGTGTCGCATCACCTACGTGCACAACTAGAGCACAAGCCATTTCCCCCCCAAGTCACAATCGTCATAGTGTTCTCATTGGACATGCTCAGCGGGCTGCATTCACATCCACAACTACAGCACAACTTCCCCCCCCCCACACACACACACAACTGCCCCGCCCACCCACATTCACAGCACAACTCCCCCCCCAAAAAAACACACACGCACACACTCACACGCACATCGGACCCAAGGCACTTCCGCCCGCCATACTGCCGTACAAAATGAGCAGTTTCCACACAAAGTCTTCACTCGGGAAACAAAAGACAAATTACCGATGGAGCCGAAGCCACGGGAAGTAGAGGGGACAATTTGCTTTGCATGGATCCGCTCATAGCGAAGGTCATGGGTAATTGTTCAAATACAGCTTGGTAGGAAAAGGCGGTCCCGTGTGTATTTTTGGGCCGCATTTCTTCACATCGAGGCAGCACTAGTACGCCGGGGTACTTGTAGGCGTGAGTGTGTCATTCATAGGGGAGCCATATGGGCAAAATCCTCCTGTTGGCATCAGCGCTAGTCCGGTCTTAGTCGTGGCCGGGCTTGCTGAGGTGTTGTGCGTGCTGGTTCGGACCACTTGTCCTTCCTTTCCAGGCCTGTATCTATTACAACAACAGGCGATGCGCCCTGCCTCACGGTATAGAAACTTGGTAGCCCGCTGTAATAACAACAACAACAACAACAGCGACAACAAAAGCTCGCAATCCATTCATCGCTTCTTCCTAGATGATAGATGATAGATACACACAGATCATACGGACATGTGGCTATATCTCGCATGTTGAATACCGATCTTATACCGGCACTTTATGAAAACAGCTATCAGATATATTTCAAAAATGGCTCATATGTCCCTAGCGCCTTAACAACTAAGATATCGCACCAAAGAAAAGGAGCAAAGTATGCAGCGCGGGCCCAGCAGCTTTAGCCGCCATACCGCTTCCTACCTTATTCCCAATTTAACCTAACCATCAGCCAAAGCAAAGGGTGAGCACGTCACCGTGACGTCACCGCACTTAGGGACTAGAAAAATGAAGCACATATGACTACGACATGGTCCCCCAAACCGCACCGATCGTTCGCACCTAAGCAATCACATGAGCAGTAACGCCACCGCAATCCCAGTGCCGCCAAACCCCATGATGATGATGAAGCACGTGTGACTGGTGGCCCCCCGGCTGTCCACCAAGCTGTCAATTTGATGTGTGACACACACGCACAGGTATACACTTGCGCACCTCGTACATACCTTCGCACACGTTGCCTCTCTTACATCCATTTTAATAATAGCGCTGACATACATACAGACACACAGACACACATGATTTTTTCTCTTCACATCACCTGACACTGTGCAACCGGGCATGTGCGGCTCACACACACACACGCGCCGCCGCTGCTACTCTCCCCCCCACCCCCCCACCTACCCACCGATGACACAGCCACAACAGCCTGTTGTGCTGTATGGTGTGCTCAATCCTAGACATACATGGCAATCCAAATGTGTGCAAATGGCCCAGAAGCCCCCCACTCTGTAACAACGACAACAACAACAACAACAACAACAACAACAACAACAGCCTCTGCTCTGCGTGAACGGCTTTATGAAAGCCCGAACTGGAGAAACTCTTGGCTCCATCAGGCCCCCACAAACCCCTAAGTAGAGGCACATTGGAAAGAGCATTTACGAGCGGTAGGCAAGGCATTAGTAACAGACGTGCGTGATGTGCCGTAAGTAGGGCCGCGAGCGACCCGGGCGACGTCTTTCCACTAGACCACTCCTTTGCCACAGACAACGTGGACTATATTACCCGCCAACCCCCTATTATTGAGCCCTAAGACTATTTAGTTCACCTGTGCAATTCGCTTAGGGCTTTTGGCCGCTCAGGTATCCTAGGATTAAAAACCTGGAACGACGCTATCCGGCGCCCTAAAGTCATACCAACCAACCAATGAGGGTCGCTATCTGAACTGCGGGCTCCGAAGCCGCCAAAACACAGTCCGGGCCCAACTCCTAGGATTGTGTACGGACAAAACTTAAGGATCTGAACGGTATTGGACTCCGAGCTAAGCCTGAATAGGCCACAGTGCTAATGAAGCCTCCGCACAAGCTCAAGGGCAAAACACAGGTCCGCATACACCGAGATTCCCATTGTGGGGCCGGGCTCCCAAATGGAAGCCGGGGGGGGAGCATTCCGGGGAGACGCACACAGACATTCGGGTTCAAAGCCTTGCCACGTACCAGGTTACCAACCATCAGCTCTTAGTAGTAATGTTGGTCATGCATACGTGGGACAGAAGAGCAATCGTGTTGGATAAGATCATCACACCGTCTTCGCCCCCAAAAAAGCCGTCTTCGCCAAACCTCATTTCGAAAATTAGCATCGTGTAATCAGCGCCTCAGCTGTTGCGTCACCACGGCCGCATTACTTGGCTGGTGTCACAGCGCGGTGCATTTTGTGGTCCAGTGCAATCCTAAGTGCCGTACTGTTCGGAAGCAGATATCTTCCCGAATCGGCAACGCCCAAAGAACAAACGCCTCACTATCAAGGAAATCCGCGTGGCCCCATCTTTGCTTCGAATGAAGGCAAGCCGCGTCATGTACGGGGATGTACGGGCGCGTACGAACGAGGCAGGCACAAATGTGACGAGGAGGCTTTTTGGTCACATACCAAGCAATGATGCGTTTCCAGCACAAAAAGCAAACAGGTACATGTATGTGACAAGCTTGAGATTCGACAAGTTTAATGTCCAAGACAATCCGTTAAGATACGTCATTTCCGTGCAGTACTTCGCACCCGCAGTGAGTGCAGTACTTGGTACATAAGCACGTTCAGTGCATGAGGTGAACGGCAAACTCCATGGCCAAGGCAAACTCCATGACAGACGAAACGTCATCAGAGCCGACGGATCTCACCCCGCGGAAAGGGGTTATTAAAGTAACCCACGTGCGACCACTGGCTGCTGCTGCTGCTACTGCTGCAGCTGCAGCACATGTGGGCCCTGCTCCTGCTTGCTTATGCCGATGGTGTCCAACACTGCGAATAGCCTGTCTCCGGAGCTCTTAGCTGCCTCCGTGCCGCCCAAGGAGATGTTATTGCCACTGCCGTTACCTCTGCTATCACCGCCACGGCTGAGGTTATCGCCGCCACGGCCGCTGCTGCCGCTGCGGTAGTGATTTTGAGTGCGCATGGGTGCCTTGCCGTGCCCTGCATCAGCTGCAATGGCGGTAGTCGAAGCGCTGCAAGTTACGCCCTCAGCCCCCAGACTGACAATCTTCCCTCCTCCCTCAACAAATGTCACAAATCATGTGGAATAGCAGCCTCACGAGGAATAATTTTCGGTTAACATTTCTCACCAGCTTGTACGGCAGCACCAACCACCAACTACCTAACCATCCATGTAGGTGTACAAACCGCCTTCCGGATCCATTACCAAGGTACCCGCCGGGAACAGTCCGGCGGTGGCGCCTGCTGCTGTGCCGCCGCTGCCACGGTGCATGCCGCTCTGTACGGCACCGCTGACGGGATGTCCGAACACGGCCATCGGCTGGCCCGTTAGGATGTCGGCGGCGCCGCTACCGAGACTGCTGCCGCCGTACATCGCTGCGCTGCTGGCAGCAGCGCTAAGGAAGCCGCCGCTGCCGCCGCCCGGCGTCCGAGGAATCCCTGCTCCGGTGACGGCAGTGTGGAAGAGGCGGCTACCCGCCCCGCCAGCGGCAGCGGCGGAGGTAAATAGGGAAGAGCCGTCTGGTACGAGCATGACGTCAGCGACGCCTGCCGGCGCCAACGCTGCGCCGGTGGCGGCGGCTAGCGGACCGAGCTGAGGCGCAGCTGCTGGAGATCGCAATTTCGGAATTTCAGATCCGGGAGAACCGTTGCCGAGCCGCAATGCAGGAAAGGAAACAGGCGGGAGAAGGACAATAAGACACGGCCAAGAATGAGGAATGGCACCGAGCGCACTGGGGATTGCACGGTGCTGCATGTGACGAAACACAAAGATATCGACGAACTGCGATGTATGATATACGTGTGGGAGCACAGTCGGAGTGTTACTAGTTCGTACCACCCACCGGATGCCGTATAATCGTACGGTGACAGGTAGACTGGCGCCCCGAACGTGGGCCCTCCGATGATGTTGTAAACTGTAGCAGCGGGTAGCGAGAGGAACAAGGTCCGCGTGAGGAGATGGAAGCGAGCGAGCAAGCGAGCGAGCGAGGACAACACGCCACAGAAACCGGCAAACCCAATAAGTGGACGCACAGATGTAAGAGCAGCAGCAGCAGCGACGCATTATAGAACTAGCTGCACGTCCGTTTAAAAAACTACAAAATACAACGTCAAGAAGAATGTGACGCGGAAAGGGGCACGACTCAGGTCCTAAGAAAAGGCTGACAACAGGATTTGACCTCGGCTGCTCCGCTTACCAGGCGTATGAAGCGCAGCGCCAGGCACCGTTACCGGCTGAACACCCTGAAAAATCATTTAGTATAATACCAAGGTAAGGGCATATAAGTCAGAGGCGTGAGCGGAAAAACTGTAGCCTGCAACACCGAAGGTATGCTCGACGAATCTATGGTACGCGAAGCAAGCATGTACAGGTGCCTATGGCGATGTTAGATGTTCGTTGTTCGCAATGCAATGTACAACTGCAAAGTTGGGTGGAGAAGCGCGCTAAGCCCGAAACCTATCCCCTCCCTTCGGCCCACACTGCGCACACCATCCCTTCCCATCCCATCCCTCCAAAAGCACCACAGCCTAGCGACTCCAACAATTCGATCCCATGGGGACGAAAGCCCTAAAGCTAATTGCTTTTCACGGAAGTCCCTTTCCTGGAGGTATTGCTCACCAGGACGAATTGCGGTGGCGCTGCGGACAACTGTGTGGCGCCCAGGCTCTGTGGCGGGTACGGTGCCGGCCCTGCAGCGCCCGGCGGCCTGGTCGCCAGTAGAGTGGCGCCAGGATGCAGGACGCCACTCACGGTGGTTTCACCTCCGTAAAGCTGCAGTTAGGCAGGCAAACGGAAATTAATACATGTGCGGTAGATTATGTATATATGTGTGCGCGCGTGTGTGTGCGTGTGTGTCTGTGCAGGGGGGGACGTTTATGGACAGGTAGAAGGAGTCGACAGGTAGGAGAGGGTACGCGGCAAAGCTGGGAAAGGTGGGAAGCTCTCTCTTTGGATGTTGGATGGGTGGATGCCCAAGTAGAAGGGGATGATGGGGGAAACGGATGAAGTCGATGATAGGCAAATGGCCGTTGCTTTGCGGATTCGCTCTTGCGCTTAGACCCCCTAACAGGGTCGAGTCCTCAGAGGGGGGTTACAGCAGCTGCACCGTAGTCCAAATATATAGGCTGATCACAGACATCACAGACTATGCAGCAAGGCAATTTTTTGCGCGACCGGACCCCGACATGACGCGACCCGCGCGTATGGGCCGAAACGAACCTGGGACGGAGGGATGAGGCCATAACCTGCGAAAAGGTTGGAAATGCAAAGGCACCAAGTTCGATGAGTTAACACGGTTCTGCGGGGCGCCCAACACGCGCGGGGACCGAAAGATGCTAAAGCTGAAGCTTCAGTTATCGCAAACCTGACGCCTAAGACACACCTGGCGCATAGACTGGCTTAGTTGCGAGCTGGCTTGGACCCCTGCTGCTGTGGCCGGTGGCTTGTCGCAACAATGCGAACCCTTTGAAAGTACCCCGGACAATGTCGTTCACCTACAAACAACAGTAAAATTATTATGGCGAACAATTTTCATAGTGTTCGTCATAACATACCATGGAAAGCGCCAGGCTAAGGCTCTGTGGAGTCCCGCTGATAGCAATTTTCGTCGGGTCGCAAGTCTGGTCAATTTGGATCTGCGAGGAAAAACAGCATTCAACAAATAATTGTTGAATACCGCGTACCTTCCTGAAAGCGCCTGAAGCGCTTTGTCGAGGGTAGCAGACAAACACTTACCAGTGCTCCAGTGTACGTCTGCAGCGCCTTAATGGTTTCTCCATTACGCCCTATTACGCGCCCTATCATGGACTTTGGGCAGGCAACAACGGCCGTCTGGCGCCGGCCCCCAGCACCACCTGGTTGCTGCTGCATTTTTCGGAATACCGGTTCGAGATCACCAAAGTATATAGCGCTGCTTCCCCCTTAAAGGTACTTGAGTCGGAAGGCAAGCCTTGTTGATGGATTCGCGTATCGCAGGACGGGCCGTTCGGACAAGACCGATAAACTATGCTGCAGACAACCCGGTAACAATGCGCTTAATTAATAAATCTACTACTATGTATTAAAAATGTATGTCTGTGTTGTGAAGCAGTCCTATCGCAAAAGTGTGTCGCTCAGCTTGCACGTAGGCGCCGTGGTGTACGGTTGCCCCAGTTCACAAACCTTCTTCTTGAGTCTTTCTCAGGTAGAGTTTCACAGTGTAGGTAAACATGTGAAGGATTCTCTCAGTTATCCTCCCTTTAAGGCCAAAGTTTAATTACGGGTGCCTACCGTACCGTACGTATTTTGGCGTACAGTGTGAGATTGTGACGTAGTGCCACAGCCATCCGAGGCGGCCTCGCTTTCCAAAGCAAGAAACACAAAAAAATATTTCTTCCCACCAAAATTTAATTTTCAAATTAGGAAAGCCTGTCATAGATAAGTAAAACGACTGTCGGCTGTAACAAGCAAGGGCAAAATACTACTATGGCAACGCGTTTAAACATAATGTACATATTTCCAAATTAATATCCTTATTATTTCCTTGGCCATTTTCGCTAACATTCCCACACAAGCCTATAGGAGCCTTCGCGACAAGGAACAGTGCCTGTCTAACATCGCCGCGTACAGTGTGCAAATTGCTTGGCCAATATTAGGATTCTTATTTCACCTCTTCCCACTTGGGAAATGCGTGAGCAAGACCTGCATGTGTGTACGTCGCTTCACTTTGAGCGATAGGACGCAATCACTCAGCAACTCCCTTCCCATGAAACCGATAATGCCAAGCCAGGGCCCATATGACGTTGACTAGTCAGCAGCTCCGCGTTATAACTGGAGATGGGGTTCACTGCTCAGATTTGTGACAGTTAACCTCCCTAACTTGGCGTCTGTGCGTAAACCTTGCAACCCGTTAGGGTCTCTAGCCGACTACAAACTCTAGGAATATATGTCCCTGTCTGATATATGTGTAAGTCGGAAATGCCCCCGGACATCGGTCAGCTGCTCGTCTCATCGATACGCGCCGGCGCCAGTTCAGTCTACGCCCGGCTGCTCTGGCAAGTCGGAAAGCGCAAGAATGCATCATTGTTTAAATCTTGGTATTGTTCTGAGTTGCAAGCAAGGAAAGAACGATGTTTAGTAAGGTCTGTAACCAGACGGGCATTTGCCTTTGTCTGCGTCATGAACCGCGGGATAAGGATCCGCTTAGTAGATTACTCGTTCGATAGTTATCTCAGTCCCCTATAGGGGACTGAGATAACTAGCAGCTGACTATGCCTGTGAAAATACGCTTTCCTTGCGATCGTTGTCCCGGACTTCAAATATACATCCTATCAGTACAAATAACCTATTGGAGATGTCGTGTGCTAGCACAAGCAACCCGCGGCCGCCTGTAGGGCATGTGCAGCGATCTCATTGTGTGGCAAACCCAATAACCTTACACACATATGAAGGCGTGGGCAGACCTGCGAAAAAAACACTCAGCTGGCACTTGAACGTGCAGCCTTATAAGGCAGCAGGGTTTTGTATCCAATACATCCATTCAGCCTGACCGTTTGATACAGCTGGCCTGAACGCCCTGCTACTACCTTGCTACTACTTCCATCATCGCTTTGATTTTCATTTTCTACCGGCCACTTTTCACTTTCCACTGTTTGTGAACATTGTTAGCGAAACGCCCGGAACGTTATGTATGTGCGGTGGTCCGATGCTTGTCCGAACCCGTAGCTATTTTTTTCCTTAAAACGAGATTTAAAAAAATCATGAAAGCCTGACACACACTTGTTTGCGCACATCAGATTCACACACGCCCTTATCCACTCGCGCTCCGCGGCATTATTGCTTGCCTTCCCAGCAAAGGAGTGAGCGACGAGCAGTTCATCCCCACGGCTGTGGCTGGACGAAGACCCCATGGGCCAGACAACGAGTGCACACCGGGGGCCGTTGTGCAGCACACCTGGCCCCATAAAGCATCGCCACTCGCACTGTAGCTGATTTTAGGTTTTAGCGAAGCTGTTATATGGCCAATCTGGCTGTCCTAGGCCCCGCGTATGGCCTTTCCTCCCGTGCAAATCTTATTACTGTTGCCACTTTTGCAATACCCCAATCCTGGACGGAAGCTTGGAAAATTCTTGCTTGTTGAACCAAACGGCCATCGCGATCGCCAAGCCAGCCCGCTGCCTTCTGAGTGCCCTCCTTCTGGTACAAGCGCGTTACCCAAGTGCCTTTGACCGTTACCGTGGGGTGCGTTAGGACCTAGGACTGCTGACACCATTAGGACTCCAAGCATTCCAGAAGCATGCAGCACTCTAGAGTGCTGCTGGGAAATATGAACTATGAAGTCGTAGTGAGATCGGCAGAGAATATGGCACGTAGAGCGCACGAACCGACCGGGCCGCAACTCAAAAAAAGTCTCAAGTGCGGCCAGGTAAGGCCGAGCTCGTAGTTGCTTCCTTGCGGCACAAGTAGCGGGCCTCTGTGTAATGACACCTGTGCCTGCTGCGGCTGGCTGGCTGGCTGGCTGTTGTCGCTGGCTGCAAACATGGAAGCACAGCAACTTTAACCCGTAGCCGCTGCGCTGCCGCCATAACAAGATACGGATAAAACCTCGTAAATTTCAAGCCATCAGTGACTACTGAAAATAAGTATTCAAAAATTCATTATAGGCAACACGTCCTTTTTAAACTTGTATGCAGTTTTGTTATATGAAATATTAATATAGCATGGTAATGTGTGAGGACTGAGATTAATAATGTACATTTAAAAATCTATAATCCGGGAAATGATTCTGGAGCTCATGCCGGCAAGCGCCATGAGAAGGGGGAACGGCGGCGCAAGTGTCCAGTGAATAAGCTAAGTAAACGTATTAAGACTCCAAAAGATCTATTAGCAGTCTTGCAGTCTTACGATCTCATGGTGCCTTCAAAATTCTGTTTGAATCCAGCAGTGTCATAACTTGTCAGAATAAGGCATCATCATAGAAATGGTCGTAGCCTAAACGGGCCCCTTGGCCATTTCCATCCGTAACCCAATAATCCAGGCACACTGCCATTCATGTGTTTTTCAATTCTATGCCCTTGTCGAAACGACAACGGCGTGGCGTCGGAAAAATAACGCCACGTTAATTGGTTGGGTACTTGTGGGGATCGCAGATAGATGCTCACGCCGGAGGTTATTGCCTGTGCGTAGCAGACACAAATACTTTCCTATCGACTCGCGGCCAAAGTCAAAAGCTAAGAAGCGCGTACCGGTATCCTATCCTTAGGTCAAGCGGTAACGTGCGGAAGGGGCGTCTGCTAGGTCGCGAGCTACTTGGGTTGCAAGCGAGGTAAGCTATCCTACATAAGGCCCTGAAACGGCTCCAACTAGCTAACCAGTGATGTGCAGAGATGAGGTTTCATGGGCTCGCCGCCAAACACATGCATTTGCTACGCTGCTATTTGCTCCGCTAGATACCCTGCTAGATGTGCGTCGTTTTGCATACACGTATACATACGTACCTACACGTCCTGAGCTTTATTAAACCTCATTGGCTCGTAACTAAGCTGCTGTTGCTGTTGCTCCGGACCGGGAAAAACCGGCGAGACGGCGCTCTGGCTGGGATTGGGCTTTAGTAGGGTCTGCTTCACGGACCAAGTTGAATTTCCTTTCTAGCACCGTACATCCTAAAATTCCCACGGCACGCAAGGCAGGCGGGGAATTCGTGCGCCCGGTGGCGGAAGCATTGCCGTGCAGTAGTGGCTGGGACTGCTGGGGACATCATCTCCATGGATGCAAGGCGGGCAAATGCCAGCGTACATGCCGTACATGCCGTACATGCATGTCGACGGGCCGCACAAGAACTTTGTGAACACGCACGCCCGCAGCACCTGGCGTGCATGCTATAGGAGTCCATGACCCGCCCGCTGATGGCCATTCTGCAGCAGTGCGCCGTAACGAACACACGTCCCTGGTTCACTGCTTTTTTTATGAGTCGTTTTTTGCATTTATTTGTCGATCTGTGTGTTAGCGCGAGTATTGGGCAGTTTTATACCTGGATAATGTTCGTTTCTGCTACGCCTCTCAAAAAAGTGAATGGCGTAAGCACTGCACGATGGCATTGGCATGATTGATGAGCAATCAAAAATTGAAAGTCAGACGAACGCGTGCCGTACAGCATACGAGCGGCGGTATATGCAGTGGAGGGAGGGTACTGAGGCGCCTGACTGGATTGCGCGGGACGCTCCCCTATCAGTAAAACGTAAAACCTGGCCGGCCATGCATCCGTACACTGACAAACGGGCAGTGGTTTCGGCGCGAAGAAACCTTGCTCGTTCTCGTGCTAATAACTAGGGGAATGCCTGCTTGGACATTCAGTTTTCATCTCTTTCCGTTGCCATTCGGGTGCAGAAGCGCCCGAACGCCCCTGAGTTGAGCTTAGTTTCAATTGACCTTTCCTCGGACGATATATACGAACGAGCTAAACGGGGAAGGATGGACTCGTACCGTACCCTCCGCGGACAGGTGGGAACGAAGCAGCTGCAGCGCACCACACACCCACAGCGCATTACGGTACTAGTGACTTCCAGCTGTGGATCTCAGAGATGATGTTGATGCTTCACCACAACTTTTGTACCAGTAGGATTGTTTCACGTACCCTACATGCTGCTGGGTTGACATTGACCATTGACGGCTGTTGTAAATGGTAAATTAGTTCTGCAACAACCTCAACAACGGCCGAATGGTGGAATTTCCCGCAGTTGTAGTAAGCTAGTACTGGTGCTCGCCTGCAGGCGATCGCGACAGCAGCTGCTGTGATGTTGATGGCTAAGTTGCGAGAGGTGCTACGGCATCGTAAGTAAACAGCTATTTAGATAAGAAGAGGAAAGTTTAACATGGACAAGCTTCGGACATTTAGCATATATCAGATCCCTCTTCGTCTTTACCGCGATCGATCCGTTTCATGTTATTCCCTGTCCAACATCAGCAAAGCAAAGCGCTGCGGGACCCTCCTCCCTCCCCCCGGGTCCCGTTACTGCTGTCACCATTCCCTGTAATATGTGTCGGTCACTTTTCAACATTTCCCCATATCCTCTAAGCAGTAGAATTGTGATAGCTTTCATTTCATTTTCTTGCCCAGAAGAATTGTTTGCCTGGATGGACGAAGGCGTGGACGGACACCGCGTTGAATCTGCGCAGCCGCAGGAGGCAGCAGCCACCTGCAGCAGCTACTGACGGACCCAGCAGAACCTGGCTTTCGCGTGCGTGGATTCAGACGGGCTCTTGCATGCAATTGATGATCAGCACCTTGAAGCACAATCCAAGGCAGGAAACTGCATAATTAAATTGTTTCGGATCATATGTGCTGTACTTCCAAGGTACCAACAGACCTTATCCGAATGAGGGATGTTCGAGGAATCGCCAACGAACGGCCGAGCAACTAGTATTAGTTACATAACAGCATTAGTAGCCTTTATTTCCGAGGCCGCTGAGATCATCGTGCCGACCGGAGCCACCGGCCGGTCTGCCGGCCGGCAAATACACGTACCGGGTACGCAGTACGCGATATATTACAGCGGACCCGGACCGAACGAATCGAGTACATCGACATGAAACTTTGGGGGCCCTATAGCTTGCACCGCGTGTCCAGCAAGTCGGGCCAGGGCGCACTAACATCACTGGGCTTATGCCCTCTCATACTGCGACGAACCACGGTAAAAGCAGCCAACACAGGGTATCCTGAGTCGATGAAAATCTGCGGATTGTCTGAAACAGGCGATAAAGCCCAGTTTTTAAAGATTTCACTTTTTGTAAAAATAATGTTCATACTTTTTGGTGAGGGTTGGCTTACATATCATCTGAAGGGCCGTTGCATCGTTGGTTTGATGTTTCCATCCTTTATTATAGCTTCCATGCATGCTTTGGATTATTAAAATAAAACGTGTAATAAACTTCATGGAAGCTAATGCCTTAGTCCTGTTGTTCACGAATTCAGCTTTTTGAGCACTTACACTGACCTGCACTGACGAGGAGCCGGGCCGGGGAAAGAAACCTCCTACACTCCGGTTTGCCACCTTAATATAGAGTACATGTAGACATGAAAAACTCTCATCTACTCCAAGACCGAGACCGAGCTTGTTACCGAGCCATAGTCAATGTCCGTCTTGTCGCGACCAGCCATGGATAAGCATAGATGGTAGCATGTTGAATGAATTCGGGAAAATTACCTGTTTGCATGCAGGGGGGCCATCCTAACCGCGACAAGCCTGATGCACGACCCGACCTGTTAAAACCGAGGCTTTAAAGTTTCTCTCCGGGAATTCACGAAATTCCCTTCTTGAAAGTCTATTTCACTGTAGATGTTTGTATCGTCAATTTATCCGCTCCTCTTCGCTGACGGAAAAGAGCCAGGAAAAAGCGAAGGCGACCATAAAAAAGAAAGAACAGTAATCATATTTAAAAAGAATACTGTCTACTTGCTTGAGCTTAACTGTTATGCCCGTTTCTAGACTTCTACGGAGAAGTGCGGTCACCAAACCCCCACGTGATTTAGAACTCCCAAGTCACCCATCAGGAAACCTTCCCAATCATACCCACCACAGCTTATGATACGCACATCTTTACGCACATACATACATACATGTCAGCATAAATCGTATTTGTGTTGTATTTATGTTGGGGGCTTTCCTTACTTCATAGGCCCATTCGACTTCTACTCAGCACCAGCACCGACAACCCCGGCCACTAACCCCCCTGCCCATACCCATTTTCCATGCCCAATCTCTGAACAACAACCCCCGATCTGGACTCCCCACCCACCCACCGCCGCGGCCAACCACATCTATCTATTTTAACCGTTCTGTTGGCCAAACCCCGCGTTTGGGTTATTTTATAGCCTTTCCACAGTTGAGTGTTACAGACATACATACAGAGGCCACCGTCGCTGTTGGCTCCGAGAGGCGACTTCAAAGTCTTACACTTCAGTCTTACAAACCTCCCTCCCTTACACCTTCCGAAGCCTGACCTCACCTTGTCTCATGTCACACTGCAACACGCCGTGTTACGATAGCCCTCGCACTAGGAAAACACATTAATATAGAAGAGTGCGGGTTGCATGTCGTTTACATTGCCGTACTGCCGTGCTGCTGTACTGCAATCAGTAATGCAATTAATGATAGCCAGAACATTAATAACAACAAGAGGGGCTCCTGCCAAAAAACTGAATCTGGCCGATGCGTTCGCAAACGGCCCCGGCGCGTGTAGTACATTGTACGACAGTACGACATGATATTGCAAAAATGACCCACATCACATGACTCCACACACGCATACACATACACAGAACTCCCCCGCACTACACATTTTTTTCCCGCCATTAAGTCGCAAGGTGAGCACAAACCGGTCAGCCCAACCCGCGGCGTTCCCCCCTCCCCTACCCCTCCCGTTGCAACCACGTCTATACTTGGTCGATCCCCCTTTAACCCACTAATAAACCCACCACTGCGCCGAAAAGCACACAGTCCCCCCGCCCCCCTTCACGTCCCACAGAAGTGTGTCCGTGCTTCAGTCTCACTCCACTCACTCAAAACACCTGAAAACAAAACAAAACACACACATGCATACACATACATACATTTACACACGTCATTGTAACGTGACTCTGACAAAACGACAAAAGGTGCCACCACAGGCCACCTAAGAGAAAAAACGAACAGACGTCATGAGCAAAGAATCTTATTAGTAGTTAGTGTCACACGTCGGGGGGGCCGCCGGGGCTGCTGCTCGTCCGTCGCCACACCGCCCTCACAAACACATCACTCAGTTACCCACGGAGTAACCGCCGACCCGCGGCGGAACCAACGACTTGCCAGGACCGCCGCCGCCGCTTGCGGCGGCGGCGGCGGCGGCGGCGCCGCCGCCAGGGATGTACGACGGCATCAGAGACGCCGGGGCGCTGCCCGCTGAGGCAGCTGGAGGGCCGCCGCCGGCGCCGGGCTCAGGCAGAGTCTCGCTCCACCTGTAGGACATAGTAAGGGGACATATGTCGTATGTAATGCCGGCTTATGACGTCAGAATGACGCCGCTCGCGATGATGGTGGCAGTGGTTGTTGTGCACTTTGTACTACTTTGTACTGGGTGGTGAAGCTAGCGACGGGGGCACCAACACCCCCCCTAGTCAACATGTGACGAACAAACATCCACGTCCTCCACATCGGACACGTCGTACCACAACCATCGGACACGTCGACACAAAAAATACGAACTACTAAACAACAAAGGGCAGCAACCGCAACAACAATAACAAATATTTCTATTCTATAAAAATCCTGTTTTCCGCGTTTTGTTTTCTCCGTACCATTTCGAACCACCTGTTACCACCGCCATGTCACCACCATGAAGATTGCCACACACATACAGACGCACACACGCACACACGCACGCACAATGCACAATACAAAGAATTACATCCTCGTTTTTTTCGACATTATCGACAACATCATACAGGTGATCGATTTCCTACACACAAAGCGCACATACCCACCATCCTCGGCCGGTTTTGGAGACGTTGGCATCGAAATGAATGACCGCCGAGTGAAAGCGTTTCAAAGCGGGGCGGTGCGCAATCGACAAAAACGTAACGCCAGCACGCAGGCACTCGCTGTACAGCCGGAGCTCGCCGTCGGCGCTCACAGCGCTCGTACACTCGTCCAGTACGGCGTATTGTGGTTTGTGGTACAAAAGCCGCGCCATCGCCAGGCGCTGCTTCTCCCCCCCAGATAGCACTTCCTGTGTATGTATGTAAGTACGTATGTACGTATGTACCAAGGTAGTGATGGAAAGGGAAAAGGGAGAGGGATTATTACTCCCAGGTGCAATAGAGGAAGTGCATAATTAGGCGGGGAAGCGAATCATCCAGGGGGAAGCGAATCAAAAGCATAAATAGAAAACGTTTGTACGATGCGGAATCACGGGGCGGGCGAGGCGGGGACCGGTAGTGGCAGTGCAACAAAGAATGAGTTCCCAAACCGCTCCTGAACCGCACTTCGAGCCGTAAAAGAGGAGGAGGAGGAGGAGGAGGAGGAGAAGGAGGAGGACGAAAGCCACACAAAAATCACACCGGGCTCTTACACCCCCCTTCCCCCCACCTTCCCAACTGTAAAACCCTACAGTCCCATCCCCCATCTTCCCCTTCCCCCGTTTCCCCTTGCCCTCGAAAAACAAGCCATCGCACGAAATGACACCACACGGCACCATCGGCGGATAGATACCAGCGCCCCCCTCTCCCCGGCGCCCCCTCACACAAGCATACACACATCTGACACGCACATACACACACGCACATACGCACTCACATTCCAGTTGTGTACGGCATCCCAGCCGTGCCTCGCCAGCAAGTACTCGAGCTCCACCGACCTGAGGCAGCTCTCCAGGGAGGAGTCCAGGTCGGGGGCCGCAGAGGGGGGAACCCAACCCGCCTCCGACACGAAGTGGGCGTGTTCTGCGGGAGTGGCGCCTCGCCATACAGACCTAAAACACACACGCCCCGAGGAGGGCGGGGGGTGGAGGAGGGGGAGGGGGGGAGGGGGGGAGGGGGGGCAGCGGGGTTTTGAGAAAACATGTACGGGTTTCAGACGAGAGGGGAAAACACACGGCCAGCGGGCATCTGAATACGTTGTTGACACGGGGGAGGTGGGGTGGGGTGGGGGGGAGGCGCCGGGGGGGGGGGGCCGGGTTTCCGACGGCGCGAGATGCGTCTAACGACCAGGGCGGGCGGGGCCCCTACACCCCTTTGTAGCTGTAGCTGGTTTCCTCGGAGGTTTCTCTCGTAGACCGCCAAGAAGAGCACCACCACCACAACAACAACAAAAAGGAGGAGGCAGCAGCACTCCGTCACCCCGTGCAGTCACCCCGGGGGTCAGCCCGTCAAGCTAGGGCGGGAGAGGACCCACCCGTCAACGTCCCCCCCTCACCTCACTCGGCGACGGTCAATAATGGGCATTGACGGTCCATAGGGCCCAACCCCCCCACCCACCGGCCTCCACGAATGCATCCAACCCCTCCCCTAAGCGCATTCGTGCGCGAGGAATTCACAGACTTGCGACTTCAAGGGGGGCGCCTCTGCACTCTGCTGCTCTGCACTTGATAGAAAACACACGTACGAACATATAGACACACAGATAAACACACATACACACATAAACGCGCGCCTATCACGCAACATGTTTTCTCACATTCCGCCCACCAAGCCTCTCGCATCTTTCTTCACCCCTCCCACACTTCTCCCCCTCCTCCCTCCTCCCTCCCCCCCTCGCTTCTAACCTTGGTGGGTTGGGATAGAGGATTTGGTCTCGGAGCGTGCCGGAGACCAGGTACGGCCTCTGTGACAGGTAGAACACCTTGCCCTTGGCGGGGGTGGTAATCTCCCCGGCCTGGGGGGGGAGGAAATGGGGGGGAAATGTAGGGGGACGGGGGGGACACATACACACGTTCTCGGGTGCAATCTCTCAAAGTCACTTATATCATTGCAGTACGGAAAATACACCTTAACACCATTCATTCTCCCCTCCCCTCCCCTCCCCTCCCCACCCCTCCCAGACACACATACACACACACACACCTGCAGCGGCCACAGCCCGGCCAGGACCCGAAAGAGGGAGCTCTTTCCGCAGCCGTTGGGGCCCATCAGCAATACGCTGCAAGGGGTGCGGGGGTTGGTGGGGACATGGGCCGGGGGGAGGAAAGCACACGGGAAGGGGTTGGGGTGGTTGGGGGGGATCAAAGACCAAAGCGAGGGAGAACAGGCTCAACTGGGCCGTAACGAGGGGCCCCTGCCCCTCCCCTGCCGTACCCACGTGCCGGGCCTCCCGAACGAAAAACACAACCAACAGCCCTTAAACCCAAAACCCCCCGCTCTTTCCCCCCTTCTCCCCCCCAAAAAGCCCCTCACCTCTTCCCCTGCAACACCTCGAAGCTGAGCTCCCGAATAAGAGGAGTGCCGTCCGGAGAGTCCAGAGCCACACGGTGGAACCGAAGCGTGTCGCCGAGGGACCGCTTGGGGGGCGGGGGGGGCTCGTACGGCACAACCGGCTCTGTGTGTTTGTACGTACGTGTGGCATATAAGCACGTTAGTCATTTGTGCGGATGTGCGGAGGAAGGAAAAGGCGGCGGAGGAAAAAGCGTAATTGAGCTTTTGCGTGCGGATTGATAATGGGTGGTGATGATGGTATGACACACATACATACACACATCTAACACCCATCCCCCACCAAAAAAACATAGCACACTCGCTCGTTAACCCCCCCCGCCTAACCCCCGGACCCCCCCCCTCCCCCCCCCCTCCCCCCGGACCCCCTCACCTCCCGGCGCATGGTACGGCTCCGACAAACCCAGAAAATGATTAACTGACACGTTCTTGCGGAACAGCTCGCGGTGCTCGGCGTCCTCTCCTACTAATCGCGCCACCTGCTCCAACAGCTCCGAAACCCGGGACGTGTGAGAGGCCAATGCAGTGACGCGCTTGTACACCAGGATAAGGTCGCCCACACCCCTGCGACGGGTTTCGGAGTACGGCATTTGTACGACATTCTTGGTACAATAATTTTTTTGTATGTGCGAGGTTTTGAGCACGGGAAAAAACGTGGACGGGAAATGGTGGGCATAGCTATGAGGAGCACTAAGGGGGAACTGATTTCGGAGGGGGGGACGGTGACATCTCCCGATACACACACATACCCATGCAACCGCGCTGTGTTTTCCCTTTTCCTGGCACACATACACGTAATCCCCCCCCACCCCCGCAAGCTCCGCTCCTTTCCCCCCAAATCAACACCTGCTCGTGTTTTGCAACAGCCTCATGGACCGGATATAGTCGCGAGTGAGCTCCCCTTGTGACCCACGGGTCGCGGGGTCGGCCATGTAGATGGGCATCGCGTACACCAACAGAGCCGTCACACTGGCAAAGTACTGCACGGCGGGGGCGAGGGGTGTACGCGAGTGTTTTCCGTGACAGAGGGGAAGGGGGAGGGAAAGGTTAAATAAAAACACCATGGAAGAGCGTGAGCACGCAATGTGTCTGTACGTGTATCTGTACGGAATGTGTCTGCATCTGCATTAAATGCGGTCACGCAAAATGCAGCCAAAGAGAAAAGGAAACCGCAAAATTAGGAAATACAGTTTCAGAAACACTGGGGGTTTATCTCCGACCCCAGTACCAGTACGGAAGTTTGTACGACAGTCGTACCTTTACAAAATACCCATCGGCCACTTGTTGGATCCCCCTCAACAGCGCCGACAGCCCCGTGTACCGCAACAGCCGCCGAAGATGCAGGTTGAGGACCAGCTGCTCGGCCGCCCCGGCGGGGGGGTCGTTGAAGGCCACCTCCTCGCTGCAGGTTACCAGGCGCTGGTGCGCGGCCCTGTACGGACGAGAACAAGAACAAGAACACGGCGCGTGTGTGTTTTGTATGTCTGTATGTGTGTCTGTATGTTTTGCTTGCACTCTTGCATCTAATTCCCCCACCCCATCCCCACAACACTCCACCCCAAGCACACAGATACATACATACATACATACATACATACATACATACATACATACATACATACATACATACATACATACATACATACATACCTGAACGCCCCACTCAGGGCGGCCTCCTGCGCCGTCATGGAGGCGAGGGGGGGCGAAATGGCCCGCAACAGGTAGGCAACCGCCACGTAATAGCCGTACAACAGAAACTGCCCGCGATAGCCCATGGTACGGGAGAGGCTGCGGGTGAAGAGAACCACATCCAGCAGCGGCTGTACCGTACAGTGTCGTACAAATGGGGGGGGGGCATGGAGGAAAATCGTTGGCGGGAAAGTCAAGGGGGGCCGGAGGGGTGTTCAGGGTTACCTACCAGCACTTCTTACAACACACACACACACAAAAAAAAAGAAAACACGACGCCGCGCACCCACACCAACCCATCCTCCAACCCCCCCCCGGGGGACCCCTGGGCCTCATTTCATCCCCACCCCCACCCCCTTCCCAACTACCTAACGGTCCGCATCAATCATCATAATCCCCACATCCTCCCCCGGTCCCCGCCCCCCCCTACAAAACACACATCCATTCCCCCCCCCCACTACTCCCACCTCACCTTGAAGGTGTGCGCGTACAGCTCGCTGATGGAGGCGGCGAACTTCTCCACGTCCTCCGTGATCCGCTGATCCGCGTGTGTCAGCCCGCCGAGGGTGCTGGCCGCGTAGTAGGCGCGGTTGCTGAGCGGAGGGAGGGAGAGTACACACACCTTATCACACAACGCCGTATCGTATCGTGTCACTTCACACATCACATCACTTCACAACACAAAAGTGGTTTTAACATTCGTCGCGTTGGTTCTGTAATTCTGCGATAGACCACCACTGCTGCTGTTGTTGCTGCTGCTTGTTGTACCTTCTAAGCTCTTTGCATTGTTGCAGCTTAAACACTAAAATACTTCTTCTAATCCTCCTCCCCCCCTTCCCCCCCCCGCGCACACACATACACACACACCACGTCACACACGGACCGGTCGCCTGGCATCGCACGCCTTCCCCCGCAACTGCTCCAAAACCACAACCTTTTTTTAAAAGCTCAAAGCTCTTACTCTATTACACACCTGCAGTACTGGTGGTGCAGGAAGGTGGTGAGCCTCTGTTGAAAGGCCAACTCAATCTGTTTTTGCATGTACTTGAGGCCGCTGTTAACCAGGGCCGCGGGCACACCGATGACGGAAAAGGCCCCGAGTGCGTGCCAGAACTTGTCAAACTGCTGACCGACCTGTGGGCATGTTGCGTGTGTGTGTATGTGCGTGAGGGGTGGGTGGGGGTTGGCGGGGAGATGATGGGGGAGATGACAAAACACACAACGCGTTGAGAAACCAAATGAGGTTTCGCCCCAACATGAGAAGTAGTTTGGACGAGGAGAGTAAAGTCAATGCCCCATTGGTAACTCAACCCCAAACCCTACCTAAAACCCTGACTAAAACCCTTACATAAAACCCTGACTAAAACCCTACCTAAAACCCTGACTAAACCCAACGCACCAGCGTACTGCCGCAGTAACCCTCTATGCGGCTGATGTAGTCGGTTAGTAATGTACGACTAACTAACAGACAGCCCTGTGCCAGGATAAGGCCCGCCTCCCGGCTCCAGGGGGAGGGTACGCAGCTGCACGGGGCGGGGCGGGGGGAAGAAATAGCCTGGATGGGTTTTTTGTGAAGTGTGTGTGTGTGTGCGTGTATGTGTGTGTATGTATGCATGTGTATGTGTGTGTATGTGCTTTCGGGGGGAGAGGGGAAATACGTACAAGAAGCAAAGAACCGATTGCAGGATGGGGTTAAAGAGCTTGATAGGGGATATGACGAGAAAGGAGAGGGAGGGGGGATAGGAAAGAAGAATCATGGATGAAAATCCGCCATTGCCTGATAGCCCGATGATACACAGAAAGGAAGCAAGCCGTACTGCAATGTGTACGACACCCGAGGCATGACGCGAGAAGGACGCTCGCTCAAACTGCACGTGTTCGGATTTCCCCCAAGAGCGCCCCCCGTTATACCCCCAAAAACACACACACACGCACACGACCCCCCACGTGACCCCACAACTCCCCCCCCCGGGGGCACTCACATAGATAGGATGCGCCACAAGCGACGCAGAAAGCGCTTATCTACGGCAATCCGTACGGCACCCGAAACCCGGCGGGAAGCTCCCCCGGAACCCCGGCTGGCCTCCACTTCGGCACATAGGGCCCGCTGCTGCCGCTGGGTGTGCCGTACAAGCTTGCGGACCTGTACGTACAAATTGGACAAATAGACATGCAGAGTGGCGTGTCGTACTCAAGATGCAACAAAAAGAATACATCGACAGCAGACGCAGACGCAGCAGCAGAACCACAAAGCACAAAAACAGTTGCAAATCCCCCGCTGAAAACCCTAAGAAGTTGCAAAGCTGCAAATTTCGCGCACGAGCCACCGGGGGGTGGGCCCGGGGGGCGGCTTGGAGGATGTGGGTTGGGGAAAGAAATACGAACCATGAACGAGTGAAGCTGCTGCTGCCAAGGAAAGGGGGTGGGGTGGGGGCGTCGACAGTTTCCAGAACCAATGCTGTAATTAGTAAAAGGTTATAAACAGCACTTGGGGGGTGGGGTGGGGAATCCAATACGGGTGGTGGGCAACCGGTTGGCGGTTCAACAACATATATGTTGTTGTAAACAGCAAACATGATAAAAAAAAGTCTGCAGCGGAACAGCTCGAGGGGCCCACGGGACGCTCCCAGGAAGAAGACGGAAGACGGGGAAAGATCCGTTGGCGTGATGGCACGTCCCTTTGCCGTACACACCTACCCCTGGTTGGGCTGTGTCCTTTCTGCGTGTCGTGTGTTTTCTCCCCCTCCCCGGGTTGGAGGGAAAAGGGAAGGGGGAAACCCCCCATCAAATGGCTGCAAACAAACTCATATCAAGCACCTTCTCCTGATACAGATTTGTTTATCCTGTGGTAAAGAAACTGCCGAAATCAAAACCAGGGCCAAGGATGTCGGAAACCCCAAGTCGAGCCACGTTGTGCATTTGTGACAATTGCAGCAGCACGAAATGCAGTGAGATGACTGGTTATGGATCAAAGGGCTCCTAACAAACAACTTCGCGGGGAAAAATGAGGCATAGGCGCGAGGAGAGGTTTTGCGATGTCGCTACGATGAAGGATTCAAGTCTGTGAGGAAAGGGTAAGAGACGCGGGAGGCGCTTTTTTTATTGGAAGCGCGAGAGTGATACTGTCCTAGGAGGCTCCACATGCAGGTGAATCGACGAGAGATGGTTCCAATGTCGCCAGCTCGCGATTCTTGGAATTAGTCCCCGGGTTCCAGTGGCCCAAAGATTGTCCATTTGGCTGCGCTCACCTGTGCACCAATGGTGATGCCCCCCGCGAGGACTGCAACCTGCGCAGTGCAAGGAACAACAGGCAGCATAAACTACCCGTTAACGTTGAACTCCGTACGTACAAGCTGATTATAGCGCTTCGTATATCTGGGTGAAGATTATGTATGCAAAGTGACTTCGATTTTGAGTTTAAGCTTTGTTCCAAGGCCATGTTCCGCACTGCTAATGCCGGGTACTGACCGCGATTAGGCGCTTGCGCGCCGGCGGTAACGACTGGAACAGAACTTGGAGGTCCCCCGCCATGGTTAAGCTCCAAAAGTGTTCGTGGTACCAAGTCTCCTTGGTTGTAAGCGGGTTTCAAGTTGCTCTGGCTCAGCCGTGTTGGCAGTTGAAGCTTGCTCGGCTAGGGGAAAGGATTAGAAATAGCTTTATGTCATTGCGACGTCCTGTTGGAATGGCATACGTCAATAAACCGGGTAAACCAAAGATAAGGACCGTGGGAACAACGCAAAAGCCCTGGTTGAGCCTAAATGCGCGCCCAGTATGGGGTTATGTGGACAGTATGTCAGCAGTAAGTATATGATGAAGTATAAGGTGGTATACAGCCTGATCGTAAGCCGCCTGCCTCATGACGGTTTGGAAGGCCTGCCTACGTGGATCGAATGCAGACAACAATGTTAAATTTCTGTTTGTCATAACGCTTTGTTCACACCATCGGAAAGACCTTTCCAAACCTTAAAAATGTATGCTAATTGGAAACATCTGAAACAGTGACTTTCGTAGCCTTCTATCGGGGAGACTCCATACCGCGGTCCGAAACACGCACCTTGGCTTTGCACAATCAATAAAATGCATAGCACACGTTTTACCCGAACATTCCGCTCCGGTATCGACCTTGCGCCGCCGGTCACGCCGGCAGTTGCACCTAGCTGTTCCTTCGGCTGCATCGCCAAGCCTGTGCCTTTTGTCAGCTCATTACGTCTTTCGGCAAGCAAACGCTCAGAGGATACTCACACAGAATTTCAAACACCTGGCACCGGCGAGTCAGCGCAGGCCAGCAGCTCAGCACCAGCATGGGGCGCAGCTCTTGCTTCCAAAGCTCGCAAAGCAAATGCAGCAGCAGGGCTGCGATCTCAACGCAGCCAGCATCAAGGCAAGACACTAGAAACCGTGGAGGCAGTTGCCGTTACTCCCCATGGTTCAGCGTTTGGCAGCAAAGGTTCCGCAGCAGGAAGTGACGGCCCTGTGGTTGTCGTACAGCCCCAAGAACCGTACCTGCGGCCGCAACCGCCGCCACCATCCTCATCCTCCTCATCATCATCACCATGGACATCAAGGTCTTCAACCACCTCCGGCAGTCGCGCTGCGCCGGCTGGAGAAGGTTCCGCGGCACCACCACCTTTGACCTTTGTACGGCCGCCTGGACGTCCCATGGGTCGTTCCACTGCGGCTGGCAGCGCCATCCCTTCATCAGCTCGGAAGACTCAAGCTGGTGCAAGGGGTGCCGGCCCCGGTAATGGCAGTAGCACTAGCGGCAGCGGCAGTGGGAACTCTGTGTCGTACGATCCATTTACCAAGGCCCGCGTCCCTACACGGGCAGGTACAGCACCTCCTCCGGCCGTACCACCGCCATGGCTAGCCACCGCCGCCGCTGCGAAACGCGCCAGCGCCGCCGCCGCCGCCGGCGGCGGCGGCGGCATGTCGCCACCGCCGCGATTCTCTGCGGCGCCGCCGCCGCGCTCGCGTTCCACGGCAATGCCCGACGCTAAGTCGACGCCGCGATCGGCCGCCAATGCAGCGGCGGCGGCCGCCGCCGCCGCTGCCGTCGCGGCGGCGGCGAAGCCACAGGCAGTAGCACCCGGTAGCACCGGCGACGGCGACCCGCCTTTGTCTGTGTCGTTTTCGCAAGTTATGGGGCGGCAGAAACGATCCAAAGGTGATGGCCAGACGGATCAAGATTTGGATCCAGCAGAATCCAACGTTGTGGATTACACCTGGGAGCCGGATCCGGATCTCGATGTGATTGAGGCCGACGCGGCGGCGGCGGCGGAGGAGGAGCGGCGGAGACGGGAGCTGCAGCGAGACGTGGCCCGGGAGAGACGGGAGCTTCGTGAGGCAGCGGAGGCTGCCGTACAGCGGTCGTACGCACCAGGAGCGCCGCCGCCGCCCCCATTTGTGGGGTCCGTCAAGGCGGAGCGCATCCCAGGTACGGCACGTACGGAAAAGGGCGTGGGTGAGTGGGAAAACAAGTGGCGTTGGGTTTGGTTTGGCATGCAGTACAGCGGCAGTACAGCGGCACATGGAGGGCAGTACGTCGACGTGGGGCCCCAAGAGAACGTACGACGCGCGTGAGAAGACGGCGGCGGCGGGGAAAAGCGGCAACGAAACGGTGAATATGTACGACAGCGATCGTGCGGCTGTTCTCCAAGGACAAGTACTTCCGTTCCACCCTTCGCTTGTACGGCACACGCTGGACGCGTTGCCGCCCAGCCGCTACAACAACACAAGGAATTTGTATGGTATTGAGCATAAATAGTACATTCCCATGCCTCTACGAATGGGCGTTACGTTCCGTACACATGTACGGAAGTACGGCGTTAAGTACTTTTTCCACATGGAATCCCAGGGCTCCAGCCCGGCCCCAGCTGCTCAGCGACTCATATGTATGTACGTATGCCTGTATGTATGCCTGTATGTATGTATTCCAGGTCGCGGTTTCGGCCTGGTAGCGGATGAGGATGTGGCGGCGGGGCAGTTGCTGCTGGTTGCCGTACCGGCGGTTTGCTCCCGGGGCCCCGGCGGGGGGCTGCCCAAGGTGGGTCGGAGAGACGGGACACGGAGGTGGTTAGAAGTTGTGGGTTTCAGTTGGTAGTTGGACCGTCGTCCCGTGGTTTCCAACCACCCTTTGCCGTCCAACTCAACGGCGCCGTGTCTGCGAGATAGGGGGGAGGGAAAGGGGAAGGGGAAGGATGATGATGGTAGGGAGGGTATGAGGGAGCGTGTTCATGATTTCCGAACAGGGTTAAGAATTTATTATTTCAGGGTTTTTGCGCGTTTGGGGGTGGGGGAATGGCCTGAGCCGAGTGGTGAAGGAGGAAAGCATGTCGGTGTGGGTTTTGTTGTACGTATGTATATATATATATATATAGGAACTATATCTTCTGTCCTACTATGTATACGTAGTACATATGTATACGTAGTACGACAGAAGATATCGTATCCGACAGTATATGTATACGTAGTACGACAGAAGATATATAGTTCCTATGCATTTCATTAAAACCGTAAAACCTTGAAACCTCCCATTCAAATTCAAATCGTGTCTGTCTAAGCCTAGCGCTACCCCCCTGACCCCCCACCCCCCGCCCCCAACCTTTTAGATGCGCCCGCTGCTTTCGGAGGCATTGCGATTGCTGCGTCTTGCCGACGGCATCCCCTCATCCTCTTCGTCGTCGTCGTCGTCTTCGAGCGCCGCCGCCGCCGCCGCCGATGGCGCCGCTCTGGCGTCGCTCTTCTGGGGCGCTCCGCGGCCTTCCTCCTCTCGCCCCCCCGCTGACCTGGCGGCATGGCGGGTACGACAATCGGAGCTGCTCTCCACGCCAGCGGCGGCGGCGAAGGCGACGGCGACGGCGGCAGGCAAGAGCGGTATGACGTGGACTCAACAGCGGGTGATGTCGTTGCTACAACTGAATTTGGTTGCGGAGGAGACGCAGGACGGCGCGGCGGCGGTTGCAAAGTGGGTAGTTGGTGGTTGCAATGTCGGTTAACCAGAGGCGCGAGTGTCGCGTTTTGGGGCGTGGGTTGGGGCGGTTTAATTAGCTAGGGTTTTAGCCCAGGGCAGTGGTGGAGGGGAAATGGGTTTTTTGCGAAGGGGGGGGGAAAAGCCCGGTTAGCCTGGTCGGGGTGAGATGGTTGTGTATGTATGTATGTACGTGCATGTGCGTGTGTGTTTTGCGGCCGGCTGCATATGGGCCTTCCTTCCTCCCTCCTGACTACGTGGCGCCTTCTTCGGCCAGCTGGATTGTACGACATGTCGCTCGCAAGGCCCCCCCGTTCATTTCTCCTCCACGGCCGCCTTCTCCGTCAGCCCCCCCTTCCCCCCACTCCTTTCCCCCCCTTCCTCCTCCCCACTTGCTGTTGGTGGTTTGCAAAGCCGGTTGGCTGTTGGGATCTTCACCCCTTGCATATAACTTCCCCCCCTCCCACCGCCTTCAAGAACGCCTACTGGTCAGTTATGCTTCTTGTACACTCTTTCCTTGGCAGCAGCTTCACTCGTTCGTGGTTTGTCTCCCCCTCCTCCCACCCACCCCTTTCGGACTTGAACACCGTGGCAGTTCAAATTTTGGGTTTCTCGCATCCTATGATTTCCCCCCTTTTCCCGGCCCCCGTATCCCCCCCCGTCATTCCCCCCCCCTCCCCATTCCCCTGCTTTCTCGAGGGTACTTGACTGAGACTTTGAATGTCGTACTTTGCAAACCGCCTCTTTCGCTGTTTGCGTCATCATGCAAGGTTTCCCCTCCTCTCTCTCCCCCTCCCTCGCATCTGCTTCATTCGCCAGTGGTTCGTCTTAAAAACCCCCTCCTCCTCTTCCCCCCCCCTCTCCCCCCCCTCGAAACCCGTAAAGCTCGGAGCCACTGACCTCACGTATGGGCGTATGGCCCGAAGTGGCGCTCATCAATCACTCTTGTGGGCCCAATGCGGTGGCTGTGATGCTGTACGACAGATTGGTGGTGAGGGGGATGGGGCGGGGGGCTGGTGGGGTGTACGGCAGTAGCAGTGTGGAGGTGAATGGATTGGGTTGTGTATCGTACAGGGGGAAATAGAGACGAGGATGGGGTTGAGGGGGAAAGGGAGGGAGGGAAGGGAGGTGGGTTTGGGGTGTAGGAAGTGGCCGACTGTATGTCACCGCGCGTGTGTGTGTATGTGCGTATGTATGTATGTATGTATGTATGTACGCTACATTTACTTAGCATCAACCTAACCAACTAACCGACTATGAGGCCCCCCGGTGCAGCTGATTCACATTACCACTCCGTCCTGGGGCCCCACCCACCCACCCACGTACTGCTGAATCCGGAACCGGTAACTGACAACCGTCCATTCATCTGGCAGCCGCCGTACACTCACACCCGCACACATACATACACACACGCACATCCCCATCTCCACACCGTTTCCACTTTTGTCCATACGTGCAAATACGCCCCCCGTGCGCTCACATCCGTACACACACCGTGTGTGTTTCAGGTTCGTGCCACCCGCCGTATCCCCCGGGGTCGCGAAGTGCTGCTCAACTGGCTGGGCTCCCAGGGCGCCCTGGCCCCCGCGCGGGAGCGTAGGGCCCAACTGTCACAAATGTACGACTTTGCATGTCGGTGAGTTTGCAAAAGCTCCAAGATATGTCGTACTGCCGGGTCTCGTCCACCAGGGGGGAGAATGGGTTGTATTTGTGTGAGTTGTTGGGGGTATGGGGGGCCGCGGTTTGTTTAAGAGGGGGTTGAGGGAATGGGATTTGGGTGTGGTGCAGTCGGGGGTGGGGGGAGCCGGGGAAAGGGCGAAACACAGTTTTATCGTGCCGCGCGATTGCACCGGTGGTTCTCGTGCGGTGGCTTCTCTCCCCCCAAAACCCCCTCCCCTCCCCGTCCCTCCCCAGCTGCGCCCGCTGCCGTCTGGAAGGTTCGGAGGCGGTGTCGCTGCCCTTCCTGTACTCGGATGCGGAGAGGGGCAGTGAGGAGGCGCTGGAGGCTATGGAGCATGTGGGTTTGTCAATACCCCCCCCCCCCGCGTAGCACCCTCGGGGCCTCAACCCCCCCCCGAACACATGCTGTTCTAGGAGTAAAACAAATACCGTGCTTTCCTGTCGTACCCTGCCGTGGGTGGCTCGGAAGCCGTGGCATCTCCAAGCTTCTCTCCCTGTGTAGCGTTTTGGTTTGGAGTTTGATCGTAGGGTATGTACGTCAAATGTATGTACGTCAGTTGAGCCTCTTAGAGTTTGGGTTTGGCAATATCTCTCCCAATGGGGAGCTCTCAAAACCCGCCAGATGCCGTACCCAGCCACCCGCCCGCACACTTCCTCATCCTCCTTCCCCCCTTCGATCCGCGATGACGTCATCAGTGCTGACGTCATCACCGCTGAGGACTCCTCCCTCACCCCCTGGGCCTGTTTCCGGACTTTGGACGCCACTTCCGACTTAGCTCATTTTTTTTGTTTCCTTGCATCATATAATTCCCCCGCTCCCCCAACACACATACACCCGCATGGAAACACGTGCAGACAGACAGACAGGCAAACAGACAGACAGATAGATTTTTACAGGTAGACAAACATGATATTGGCAGTTGTTTGTAATTTAGATTGTTGTACAGATGAAGACTCTTAATAATTAATATGAAAGTGAACACCTCGCTCCGAGCATTCCGGTTTCGGGGCGGGTTCAGCTCAGGGCGGTTTGGGTTTCTAGACCTTATCCCCGTTACCCCCCGCCTTCGACTGACACTGGAACACCCCCCACCCGCCATCCCCCCCCGTCCGGGCCCCATCCCTCGCCTGCCTCGCCATCACCGCCACCTTCGGGTGGTGTGTTACTGCTTTTATTCGTACTTTAAATGGGGAACCGTTTTGAAGGCCCTGCGAGTTCGAGACCTCAAATTGCTGACTTTGGCGCTACAGCCGCTTCAGGAGGCTGTAGCACAGCTCACAAGTGCCGTACAGCTGCTGGGTGAGCAGGTGGACCTCACGGGGGGTCGGGAGGGCTTGCTGATGGCGGCGGCGGATGGGGAAGACGACGGCGAGGAGGAGGAGGAGTACGGCAATGCTGGCGGCGCGCTGGCGGCGGCGGCAGCAGCAGCAGCACAGCAAGTGAAGGCGGTCCCGGCACGTAAAACACCGGCGGGGGCGTCGGCGGGGCGAGCGGGCAAGGGCCGTGGTGGTACGGCTGGTGACGAGCTGGGTCCTTTGGATCGCGAAACCGCGGTGTCTTGGCTGTTGGGCGGCATGCTGCCCCTTCATGCGGCCTGTGTGGAAGGTGAGTGGGCGGGCGGAGGGTTTAGGGTGTAGGATGGGGACAGCCTCTCATACTCGCTCCCCTCCCTCTCATACTCCCTCTCACACTCGCTCTCTCACTCTCCCCCTCGACCCGCAATCTCACAATGCGGTACACTGACAGCGACAATGCGGTACACTGACAGCGACAACTACTGGCCAACTACGGCCCCTTCACCGCCATCCCCTCTCCTCACCCCTCACCCCTCACCTCACCTCACCTCCCTCACCTCCCTCACCTCCCTCACCTTTCCTCACCTCACCGCCATCCCTCACCTCCCTCACCCCTCACCGCCATCCCTCACCTCACCTCCCCACCCGGCTTTTTGCTCTGTTGACTAACCAAACAGCCTACAGTTTGTCTCTTGTACATGTGTTCCCATATTTCATGAAGTCCTGTCTGACATGATCGTACACGCGTGTTGTACGGCTCTTCGTACATCGCAGCCCTGGCCTACAGAGCAGCATGGCTGGGAATGGACATAGGGCCTGGCTGGCACTGGCCCCAGGAACAGCCGATTGCCGTACCGGCCAGTACGGCAGCCCTGAGGGGGTCGGCGACGGCGACGACAGCCCCCCAGCAGCTGCGGGAGGGGGAAGGCGGTGTGGCGGTGATTGCGGTGGAGGATGGTGAACTGGAGGAGCAGCAGGCAGAGGCGATGGCGGAGCTTATCGGAAGCCTGGCGTCGTACGTGGATGTGATAGCACAGGCACGTGATGTCGTACACTTGTTGTACTTTATTATTATTGCGTTGGTACATGCAAGCAAGTTGGTGGTGCCGCTTTTGGTTTTAAAGGCATTGTGCACCTTTTCTCGGCCAAGGTGTATTTTGCTTGACGAGGCGTATCAGCACCACAGCAAAACAGACACTAATGTATTACTTGCGGAAATTTGAAATTGATATGTTGACTGTTGTTGTATGAGTATAATGGCCATGATGAGCAAGCAACTGAATTAACTGACGCTGTAGTTTCAGAGGTAATGGAGGTGGGCGGTCAATAAGATCAAAACCACGGGGGGAAGGAGGTTGCGGTGCTGCAGGACAGATGCATCATCCCCGTTGTCGGCAAATGAGAACGAGGAAAACGTAAGGACAAACGTGGGGGCAGGAATGCCCAAATTTTTGAAGTCCTGACGTGATCAATCTGGATTTCGACTAACCACTAACCACCAACCGCCAACCGTCCCGCCAAACCCGCAGCTGCTTCCCGGCTCTGAGATTCACACCCAAGCCGCCGCCCGGCTTTTAACTCTGAGCCGCCGCTACCTGGGCCCGATGGACCGAGTAGCCGGAGAAATTAGTACGGCAGTGTACGATGCGCATGTACTGCGGTATGGCAAGTTGGACGAAGATACGTTTGAGCGGCTACTGGCGGCAGGTACGACCTGGTGACGTGGGAGCGGTCGCACAAGCGGTATTAATATCCGTATATATGTATGTACGTATATATGTATATACGTACATGTGTATGAATGTATGTTGCGTAAAGATGTAGGCACCCTTCAATATGCACGCCTTCGTGAGCCCCGCTAATGCTGCGGTTGACTGCTGCTGCTGGTGCTGCTTTCCTTTCCTTTGTGGTGCTCGTTGCACTCCACAACACACAGGCATGGAAGCGATGGCCGCTGCGAGGCGCCGCGAGGCGGAACTGCGGCCGGAGCCAGTTGGTGGTGGTGATGGTGGCGAGTATGATGGTGTGGTGGAAGGAGAAACAGAGGACCTTGAAGAGTTGTTTTTGGAGGACCAGCGATTGCGCGAGGAGGCGCACGCTGCTGCTGCTGCGGCGGCGGCGGCGGTACAGCCGCCTCGGTCTTCTTGGCCGCTTGGCCGCGGTGATGATGGACAGGCGCCGCGCAGGGTGACGAGGGCTGCGACACCGGTAGTGCGGCAGCAGCAGCAGCAGCAGCTGGAGGAGGAGGAGGACGAGGAGGAGGAGGAGTTACCGGATGGCGTCACTGTAGCCCGTGGGCCCATAGCCCATGGCGGCAGCCCCCCTGGAGCTCGTGGTGGTGGTGGTGGAGGTGGTGGTGGCGGCAGCCGCCGCCGTGCTGTCCTGGCGGAGGCCGAACAAGACCTGCTGAAGGTCCTGGACTCCTCGCGGTCACGGAGGTCGGTGCCGTCAGTGCCGTCTGGCGCATCAGCACCACCGCGGATGAGGAGGCCAGCCAGCGTCGCGCCGCGGGAGGCGGCGGCGGAGGAGGAGGACGCGGACAGGGGAGGTGACGATGTAGCCGCCGCAACTGTACGGCGCCTCTTGCGGCGAGATGAGGCTCCGAGAGCTGGTCTGTCAGCGGAAGGGTACGACAATGGTGCGGCGGCGGCGGCTGATGTTAACGAAGAAGAAGAAGAGGAGGAGGAGGAGGCTGGTGGTGGTGGTGGTGGTGGTAAGGCGGGGAAGTTGTCTCCGCAACAGAAGTTCGAGTCGTCTTTGGACCGACTGCTCCAGGTGTTCCCAGGTCTCTCTCCTTCAACGACCACATCCAACCATGATGTCGACGACGACGAAGGCGATGATGACGATGATGATGATGATAATACTAGCGCTACTGGTGCTGCTGCTGCTGCAAGAACTATCCGACGCCCAAGGCGATAGGGGATGCTCTTTTTTTAAGTGTGCGCTACGCTATTTTTTTGGCTATTTATGTTAAGGTTCGCCGATGGTGGGTGCATCAAGATGTTAAAAGACAGTTCATCGCTGGTGGCTGGTGCCGTCGCAGCTTTCGTCCCGGGGAAGGTCAGGGGAGGTTGGACAGCGACAGAAGATGCGCGGGGTGAAGGAGTAGCAAGTTGGCGTCGAAGGGCAGGAGGGGGGAGGCCTGGTGCGGCTTCAGGCATTGATCTTGCAGCATTGCTCTTGTGTGTGTATGTATGTATGTATGTATGTATGTATGTATGTATGTATGTGTGTATGTATTGTGTGTATGTATTGTGTGGTCTGTGCAAAGTCAAACTGAAGAATACACAGCCGCGAGCCAGGCCCTGGCACGTGTGCACGTATCTGGCGTATCACGGCTGTGTGATAAGAAGTAATATCGGTAAGTGGCGGCACAGGTGGTTGTTGTTCTTATGATGGTGCTTGGAGGGGCCTCAACACATGTATGAGAGAACAGACACACACATATTATATAGGAAAATGAACATATATATATAGGGGAACCCCTTTAGGGGAACTATATATATATATATATATATATATATATGTGTATATATATATGTGTATATGTGTATATGTGTATATGTGTATATATATATGTATATATATATATATAGGGGAACTATATGTATGTATGTATATATATATATATATCGTAACCGCTTGGGTTCAGTTGATTCTTTCATAGCTGCAGGCGGCGTCATGTTCCAGTGTTACAGCTCACTAGCCAGCCAGTCAACCAGCCATGCGGGTGCGAGCACAGATACACACACAATGCTTTCCACATTCTTCACTTAGGGTTGGGGGAGGGGGATCCCACGTTTCCCTCCCGCTCAACATCATCTCGTCAATCAGACGGCTCACCACCGTTAATTCATAAATTAAAACACCATATACTTGGTTTTATTGTTAGATATACCCTGAATGATCATATGCACTAGCAGTTACACAACGGATATAATGCGTACAAGCATGCGGACTCAACGGACGCCGTACCAGTAGCACACTTCCGCGCGTTCACGCGTCCGGACAAGGTGAACACCACGGAACGGCGTCCGTACACCGACGATGCAGGGAGGAAAAGGGAAACGCGCGGGAAGGTTTTGGTTGTGCGGTTTGAATCCTGCGGTTTGAATTTAAAGTCAGAATTTTCGCAGTACAAGTACGACACTTGAGAACGACATTGCCGTATACGTCAACTCTTGCGTCCACCAAACCCCGCGCAAAAGGACGCGATCCACAATTTGATGTTTTAATAAATCCTAGGCCGCGCGCGCACAATAAGTGCCTGTTAAGGATTGAAGAAAAGAAAAGAACGGAAGGAAGGAAAGAAGTCGGCCAAGTTCTCTACACCCAGATCCTCAATTGGAATGGTTTAAAATCCGCTTAGAATCCATTTAAATCCTCGATTACTCATTCCTTAAAACCATACCGCATTCTATGCCTCGCAAAAAACGAGCACGCGCTGCACAATGTGTTGAAATTTGTCCAAGGCGGGTTAGGTCTTGCTCACGGAAATGCACCCCCTGCAGCCCACAACCCTCATCATCCAGTCAAGTTTGTGTGACGTATGACACATACATACATACATACATACATACACACCTCATTGTCGTGATTGGCTCCATAAAAGCCTAGACAAGACAAGAACGACTCCACGAAAAGAAGTACAAACTGTTTTAACGACGAGGTTTCCCAAGCCAACTGCGCTTTCCCCAGCCAACTACCAACCGCCAACTGCGACTAGATGCACTTCATCTCCACATCCAGCCTCTCCCTGGAATGAGGAGACACCATGACGGGCCCGCATAAGCGGAATGCGCAGTCAAACATACACACATACATACATACACTAGGGTTTGGCACTACTGGTAAGGCGCGACCATTGCCCCCGGGAGATCCCGGGATCGATACCCATTAGGGTCAAAAGTCCTTCCGATGGTGGAAGGCATTGCGCCCCTAGTTGATGGACGGTGGTGACCTGGGAATAAGTTAACCTGCGAGCCGACCAGGAATGGAGTTGGGACGCTGTCGACCCGGCAGATTCCATTGGATGCTGGTGGTGGGTGCGGAACCTGAGCGATCCACTGAGAAGTTATCTAGGGTGACTGGATGAGGATGCCCCGAAATACCGCGGAAGGCAGGGTTTCGCAGGGTAGCTGCCACGGGCGAAGATACACCCCCCTATTTCACACATACATACATACAAACATACGCATACCCGCACACACACACACAGACGAAGACCACCCCACGATGATGGGAAGATACCCCGCAAACCACAGGTGCCTTCTGCATAGCTCACACAGACAGACAGACACACAGACACACAGACACACACACAACGTTATCTTCTTGTTCCCATTCCGCGCTGCAAATGAATCGCTTTTGATCACTTCTTCACCAAGGACCGCCGATTGTACGACCATTGAAGAAACACCGTCGTACGCAGTACAGCATAGTCCACGGCTGTGAGCCCATTAACAAAGAGGAAGCTCCGTGAGCCATCGTCGTTGCCATCACCACCACGAGCAGCGCCATCATCACCGCCACAGCGCCACCGGCACCACCAAAGTCCCTTTCTTCCCGCTGCTCAGTTTTCAGTAACACACACACATGCACACACACAAACATACATACATACACGCACATACACACCAAGCACGCACGCACATACAAAAATACATAAAAAGGGAGAGTGAGCGGCTGGAAGCATCAATAAGAACTCACAAAAATCATATTACTACACAATACCACAATACATATCGTTATAAACCACATGTGACGTGTTTGCACGCGCACCAAAGCCCAACAGCGAGGGATGCAAAAGTACGGCAGTCTGTTACCTGTCGTACCATGCAAGTAAGGGCTCAAAAGCCCCCAAGTGCCATCTCCCCAATCATCTCCGTATCCATCCCCGTACTGCACCCTTGCGACAACCACCACCACACCATCATCATCATCATCATCATCATCATCATCATCATCATCATCATCATCATCACCATTATCATCATCATCACCATTATCATCATCATCATCATCATCATCATTACTATCATGCCCCATATAAAGGCAACTCTGTGTTCTTCACATCAACTCATGATGAGAAGAAGCGCCGTCCTCACACCACCCTGGGACCCACGGAATAACAACCAACAGACAGACAGACAGACAGATACAGCTGGTCCTATCCCCATGCAGGATTTTCGACACCTCCACTCCGAGAGCCCGCCCCCGGGGAAGCAGCTGCATCAGCAGAGCCGCCGTACAGCCGCCAGCTCTTCCCGCTGTATCTGACGCTCCAATGCCACGCGGCCGACATGAACCGCGGCGGCGCCGGCGGCAGCATTGCCACCACCACCACCACCACCACCACCGGCACCACCACCACCACCGCCGGCACCGGCACCACCACCACCGCCTCCGCCTCCGCCGCCACCCGAAAACACCGACATAGATCGAGACACGCTGGCCGGCCTGGAGTGCTGCCAGCTGCGCCGGGGGCCCGCCGTCGCGGGACGTACGGCACCGCGGGAGCTGCTGCTACTGCCGCTACCGCCTCCGCCGCCATGTCGCCCGGTTGAGTAGAGCGGCCCCATCATCTCCTTGAGCGCTTCCCCCGCCGGGGTGGCGGGATCCACACGGCCCGGGTACTGGAGCGGGTTGTCCTCGTTGAGCTGTGTTTTGACATGTACGTACGTACGTATGTAGTTTTGCACGTGTGGACGTGTGGGCGTGTGTGTGTGTGTGTGTGTGTTTAGGGCAGGGCGGGGAAAGGGTATCGGGGCGGGCGGAGCAAGTCAACGGTATGCCTGACGGTGGCAACTACTTCCAGTCGCAGTCTTATAGACTACAGCAATTATGCTGATTATTCATACTGGTGACCGTTCTGGATAGGACAGTACGACAGTACGAACCAAGTTTTTCGGTCGTACCTGGTTGACAACAGGAGACGCCGTTTTCGCCCGGGCTGTAGCTTCCGGGCTCCCACCCAGCGAGGACTTCGGCCTGTACGGCACCGCACGGCATCATGTCACGCGGAAAACAAACCTAGATTAGAAAAAGGAAGAGAAAAGAAAAAGGAAAAGATACACAAAAGCAACATACATCAACTTGCGAGCTAACCAGGAACTAAGTTGATGCGCCGTTGATCCGCTAGAATTGGTTGGATGCTGGTGGTGAGTTGCCGAACCCAACGAATACATTCTGAAGTCGGATGGGGTGACGGATTAGGGTGCCCCTCTAGCAGGGGAGAGCAGGGACTGCCCCGGGAAAGGGGGCCGCTGGCGAAGTTAACCACCCTGTAACGACATACATACATCTATGTTATTGCTTTAGTCATACTATTCCTTAATGCGTTTCTACAAAAGTAAAAAGCAACGTATTGTATTTGACAAAAGGCAGCGGCTCAGAGATCTTTTCAGTAATCCCCTTTTGGCTCTCGTATTGGGCTCAGTTTTGCCAGCAGTACGCCGCGACAAAATTTAATCAGGACTTTGCTGCTAAGGTTGCCAGTTGCCTGTTGCCTGGAATAATCCTTCAAAACCTGGTGAAAAGACTATTCGCACGCAACTAAACGACGACTAATTCCCCATTTCGTGACGTCGTTATCCTCCACTTGCCCTTCAAGTTTAGACCAATTTCAGTTTAGACCCTCGACCACGAAACAAACATCGACATACACACATACATACACACATACACACACATAAACACACACGCGCGCGCGCACATTTATACATTCATCACAGAAAGATTAAAAAGGTTAGAAAACCCGTCAACAGCCAACGGCCAACAGTAAAAATCTTAACGTGGACAAAAACACACTCCACCCTCTCCAACCATCTTATAGCGCCGCCCTCCAGGAGCGCCATCCTAACCCAGCTATGAGCCTTACAACACCGAACACACCAAACCCTAAGCACCACCGCAAACTTCCCACCCACCCCCTTTTTTTCTTCCGCATTTTACTTTAGTTTCGGCGGCTAGGTACTTAGAGTTCCGACATTGTCATGACGACTACTACTACTACTACTCACCGGTGGCAAGCGAGATTGTATATAACTATTCTCTAGCGCAGTGCAGTAATATTGCACGGCCCGCTGGCCCGCTGTGAGTCTCTACTCTTCATGCGTCTTCTGGAGCCCACTGTGACCACCACCATACACACACACCCACACACATCACCGCGAAGACCCCTCCTCCACAAGTCGTGACTGGTTAGTTAGTTAGTTCTCGTTGCATAATTCCGTTGGGTGTTGGAATCAGCTTCACTCGTTCACGTGGTCCCCCCCCTCACATACACACATACACACCCCACCCCAACCCAACCCCCACATCACCGCCGAAAGCCATCCAACCCTAAAAATGCAACACCTACCTGAGCTTCACGACAAGTGCCGCCTCCACCTCCGGCTCCAGTTTTCGCCCGGAGGGGGGTATGTGGCCGCGGTGGTGACCTTTACCCACAATGAAGGATGTCGGGTCTGTGCTGGGCTGGTACTCCCGAGCAGCCGCCGTAGGGCCTCCGGCGGCGGCTGCGCCGTCGGACCCGACGCGGCCGCCAAACCACAACGCATGGGCCTTGTACGGAAAGTACGACACATCGCATACGTCACGGAGCTGCACATTGGAGCCCTCCATGATGGCGGCGGTGGAGCGTTTCTGGAGGTTGCTAGTCGGCGGCTCCGGCGGCCAGTGCGGGCCAAAACCCATGCCGTCGTACGACTCTGACGCGGCCGCCGGCGGCTGCGACGGCGGAGAGCCCGCCTTCGGCGGGCCCTGGTCCTGTGCCTGGGAGCTGGCGGCGGCGGCGGCGGCGGCGGCGGCGGTTGCCTTTGCCGCTGACGGGGGAGGACATGCAGCAGCGGCGGCTGGGACATGCACCGGCTGCGGCTGCGGTGTGTCGTACAAAATGGGCTGCGGCGCACCAAGCAGTTTGAAGACGGCAGCGACGGCGCCGGCGCCCTTTGGCCCGCCGCCGCCGCCACCCGGGGCAGCGCTGTACGGCCGCCGCCGCTGTGATGAGTTCTCCCGTTGCAGCTGCCGTTC
>NW_003307636.1:357515-365593 GCF_000143455.1 Volvox carteri f. nagariensis
TCGGGACCCTGCCGCCGCCGCCGCCGCCGCCGCCGTCGACGCGTCACCGGCGTGACACGGGGCTTCGCCGCTGCCGTCCGCGCTGTCGGCGGCGGCGGCGGCGGCACCGTCAGAAACGCCTTCAGCAGGTCCCGGACATGCTGCTCTAATATTGCCATCTGACACCTCCGAGAACGGTCCTGAGGGCCTTACGGGTTGCCGTACAGCTCCGGCTGCGGAGGTGACCGCTGGGGCCAACGTCTGCTGAGGTGTTCGTACATCGACGGCTGTCGCCGGCGATTCCGCCGGTCCAGCCAGTGCTGATGTCGATGCTGACGTCAGCACCGCCGGCGCCGCCGTCACCTTCGATGATGACGACAGCCGCGTCTGACTCATCGACGTCTGACTCAGCAACGCTTTTGCAAGGTACCTGTACGACACCATCCCACAGCCATCCTGGAAGCCGCGCGTCAGCGCCTTCGCCGCCGCGGCCGACAGCTCCGCCGACGCCGTACCCGGCACCAATGCATCTAGAAGGTTCGCACGCTCCAGGGCATGTACGAAATCTGTGGGCGCCACCTTTCCACAAGACTCCCTGTCGAGTCGGCGGCAGCTAGAGTAGAACTCCTCCACGGCCTCTCGGCTGGGCAGCAAGGAACAGATCATGCGATGTGCCTCCGCCGCATCCGCCCGCTGCACCTCAGCAAGAGTTACCTTGGCGGCATGGCGCGCGGCTACGTCTCGCTTCGCTGGCGACGGCTTGCCGACGGTGGCGGCAGGGTGGTCCGCCACCGCTGCCGTACGGCTCGCCGTCGACGGATCAAGCGCCGCCGACAACACCGCCGCGACGCTGCCGGTAGGGATATACGTCGCAAACGGCGGCGGAGATATCGAGGGACGCAGCGGAAGCGTCACTGTCGTGGGCCATGCGCCGGCGGCGTGTACGAACTGCTCCTCTTCCCGCTGCTGCTGCTGCTGCTGCGGCAGCGGCGATGATTGCTGCTGTTGTTGCTGTTGTCGTACAGGATGGCTGTAGCGTCGCGTCGTGCCATTGCTGCCATTCGACGACCCCTCGCTCGACCACTGCTGGCCTCCCGTGTCGTACTGTACGGGCTGCCATGTCAGCGGCGGTGGCAGGTAGCTTTGAGGCTGTTGCTGCTCCTGCTGCTGCCGGCCCCCCGACGCTAAGGAGCTACACCGCTGTGGCTGTAGCTGTAGCTGGTCCGAGGGCTGCTTTGTTCCCCATGTCGCCGCCGCCGCCTCCGGCGGCGGCGGCGGTAGCTCCTGCGGCGGACGCGGCGGGTCCCGGGCTGTAGCGGAGCCACCGCCGCGGCTGCTACTGCCGAGAGTGGGTCGCGCTGAGAATATCCGACGCCGGGAGCGCGTCCCGCTGATATCGCTGACGTCTAGTCCAGGATCTCGAAGGTTCTTTCCCACATGCGCCCGGAACGGCGGCTCCCATCCTGGCCAGCTTCCCTCCACATCACGAGTGCTCAGGAGGGTATGGCGCGTCTCCATCTTCTCAGGGCGCTCCGAAACCGAATCCACTCGGTTGATGTCGTACACATCGAGCGTGTCACGTGTGTTTCGCTGAGGGAGCTGTAGGGGAGCTCGGGGTTGCTGGCGGGGTGTGGCGAGTGTGGACGGGGCGTCGGCGACGCCGTCCGCCGCCGCCGTCGCCGCCGCCTCCGTCGCCGCCGCCGCCGCCTCCGTCGCCGGTGTCGAAGCCCCCGGCAAAATGTACCTGGGGGTGTTTGGGTCCGTGTCTCGCGCGCGGAAGGGAGCACCTTTGGCCGCGGACTGCAGGGGATGGGATGGGGGGAAGGGGGAAATAGGCGGGTTAGAGATGGTGTTTTGCCGTACAATTTGACGGTGGCTGTGTCTAATGCATGGCCCTAATGCAGATGACGCAGTGTAGCAGCGCGAGGGCGACCGCACACGGGGCATAAGGGGCTTAATCATTTTATTCATCGACTAGCTGAGTGTCAGTGAGTGGATCTGGTTGAGGGCTGTGTGTGTGTTGGTGTGTGTTGAGGTGTGTGTTGGTGTGTGTTGGTGTGTGTTGGTGTGTGTTGGTGTGTGTTGGTGTGTGTTGGTGTGTGTTGGTGTGTGTTGGTGTGTGTGACGGCCTTAACAGCTCAGGCAGGACCGGGCCCTGTAGTCCCTAAGCTGATAAGGAAAGGCCCTCCCTGAAGGCGACCCTATGGGGGCTCACCGAAGCACCGTCGATATCACGGCTCAGAAGCCCATAGCTGATTTTGTTAACTGTGAGAGGGGTGAAAACCTTGGGCCGCATCCCCGGGTCATCATCGAAAACTTTTGCGAGCGAGAGCTGGGTAAATTCGCCCTTCGCTAGAGGTTTATGCTGTAATACTGATCGGCCGACGTCGTCCTCCTCGCCTGCGTGCAATTGCAAGTCCGAGACGGGGCAGGTAGGTCGAAAATTACCAATCGGGACCATCACACCACAGTACGAAGCTACGCAGTTTTTCTTAAAACTTGTGCAGTGTTACATATTGAACAGCTTATTGAGAAACTCCTTAAGCCTGAACCTCGCGAAAACCCGCGGCCCGCGGCATCGTTTAATGCTTCGTACCTTTATGCTTGAAGTAACTTTGGCGAGGTACAAATGCAGATTGGGGTCTCATACGGCGATCAGGAAGCCTGCATGCGCGCGATGGCGGCAGGATAACTTGCAGAGACACGAACCTTTGTCATTCGCCAGAGCCGCGGTCGCATAACATAGTAACCCTGGTGATATCCTTCCCAATTCAGCGTATAACCGCATATAGTCGCAGTCGCTTCTAACGTTTCAGAAATCGAAGCTCCAGCAAACTACGGACGCGACCTTACAGGTCACACAAGCACTCACCCGCTTGTATCAGGTTTATCACGGGTATGGTTAAGAACGTACTCCATGTTGCCAGCTAATGAAAACACGCAGAGTATATGTAACGCAGTATAGGCTTTGTAGGTGGGCGATGTAATTACAACGCTAGGAGGGAAAGAAGACATATGAAACCATTGTCTCCTTACATTTGGCAAACCTTTGCCACCTGGGGGCTGCAAAGGTAAACATGAAGGCAAACTGTCAATGCGTCCGGTTTCGGAGCCAGAGTGCCAAACTCCAAGCTTTACTCCCTTCAAAATTTGGCAAACAGACTTTGCTGCAGCTTCTGTATATTACTACTGTAACATTACTCTATCTGTACCAGTAACGCTGATGCTTACCGGGCCTGCTCGGGCCTTTCCGGGCCTAAGCTCTGGTTGGGCCTTCAATGAAGGACGCTACGATTTAGCCTTAGAGTTAGGAAGATTTCTGAAAATTGAATTATTCTCACAGTGACTTCACTAACCCAACCCCCTTAGGAGTTGGCAAGAAATGGCAACATTTCACTGGCAGAGCATGCCGCTCGATGTGTTTAGGCATGTAGTCAGAGATGTATCGTGCATTCCGTTGGATGGAGATTTTCTTAGGATGATGCACGCAGTCAATAACGTTGCAATTAACGTGCAACAACATACTCCGGAAGTTAGTTTCCCTCCGGCATCCTCTACCAGCTCGCCCAAGCTAATATCGGTTACAACTGATTTTCCTTCATACAGTATTGTCCTAGCGAGCGACGGCCTTGGGCAAAGCCGTGACAGCGTCGACCATGGGGAGATGCAGCCGGAGCTTTTCCAGCTTGCCGTTCGTACACTGCGCCTTGTGTGCCGCGGCTGGCGCGAGGCCGCGTCGTCCGCCGTGGTGCGGTTGCAGCTCTCAAACCTGGACGCTCTCCATCCCGACCGCTCGCTGGCCGCGGTTTTTCCCGAGCTGCACGACCTGGACCTATCGTCGTACACCCAGTTGTACGACGAAGACGTACCGCTACTGACCAGCTGTCGCAAGCTAGCTGTCCTGAAGCTCAGCGGCCGACGTCTTACCCCAGCTGGTGAGCATTTAGACTGTCACTGAATGGACAGAATATGGACAGAAAAATTTATGGGCCTTATCCTTTTGAACAACACAGTCACATGCATTTAGAGAGATGTTTAAGGAAGTGACTTCTTGGCGGGCTAGCGGGCTTCATGGTAAGACATCGTATGCTAGTTGGCCGATTGACGGGAGGGCTGGTGGGGAGGCCAGGTAATCGGGCGGGGAGAACCTCTGGCCCCACCTAGCCTGTTGGCCTTTGCAGCCGGCTAGGCGTTTCTCGGTGCCCTAAATTAATCTGAGCCGGGGGCAGGCATTGTCGAGTACGGCACCGAGATCTCTCCCCATGGGGGATCTGCTGGTGGGGTGGGGAAAAGGGTACGGCAAGCACCGGATTCTGGAGGGACGTGTGTGTGTGTGTGTCGTACCCCGTCCTTCCCACCTTCGCTCCCTCCTCGTTCTGACCCGTTGCCCCTCCCCCGACCCCTCCCTGGACAGGTGTCGCTGCACTTGCGCCCCTAACCTGCCTTAAACGTCTAGATATATCCTGTGGTCGGCTGCAGTACCCCCTGGCGCACGTGCTGAGGGCCCTCCCTGGAGTGAAGCACGTGACGGTCAGGGGCTGCGTCGCGGCGGTGCTGCCGCCGCCGCCGGTGCCGCCGCCGCCGCCGGGAGGCCCGCCGCCGCCGCCGCCGCCAGTGCCAGCGCCCGCGCCGCTGCGGCCACCGCACATGATGACGCCGGTGCAAAAGCGCTTCCCGCCGACACGCACGCATGTGATGAGTACGACAGGCAGGTACGGTGGTTCGCCGCCGCCGCCGCCATCGTTGTTTCCTGGCATTGTCAGCACAGCCGCTTCAGGCGCTAGCGCCGTCGGCACCAGTACGGCAATGAGCATCGTAGCGGTTGCTGGGGCGGGCAGCAGCGGCGGCGCCGTTGGAACGCGCCCTTTACGGCAGCCGGCGCCGCCGCCGCCGCCGGGGCCGCCGCCTGAACCCTTGTTCAAGACAGTCGCCAGGCCGCCAGCCGCCGCCCACGTGGCGGCTTCTCCGGCTTCGTCATCTGTAATGCAGCGGCCGCCGCCGCCACCGCCGCCGGGCTTGCCGCCGCCGCCGCTGAAGCCTTGGGTACGGCTGCCCAAGCGGCGGCGGGAGCAACCGCCGCCGCCGGCGCCAGGCCAAGCACAGCAGCAGGCAGCGACGGCACTGGCTGAGTCCGCTATCGGAAGATGTACGGTGCCGCCGCCGCCGCCGGGGCCCCCGCCGCCGCCGCTCTTCTCTGGGACTGTTCATCAAGCTAAAGTTGCTGCTGCTGCCGCAGCAAGTAATAGTGCCTACAAGAGTACTGCAGCAAGGTCCATTGCCGTCGGGGGAGCCGGCGGCAGCGCCACCTCTAGGGAGGCTCCGCCGCCGCCGCCACCGCCACCGGGGCCCCCGCCGCCGCCACTGTATCCCGCGACCAGGCTAACGAACTTCTATGTAAGCAAGATCTGTTTCAGCTCGCCAGGATTTCCCACTGCCTCCGGTGCCGCAACCGCAGCAGCAGCAGCAGCGGCGGCGCCAACCGCGTCCAAACCAGCTGTACAACAGTATTCAGTATCCGCCGCCGCGGAGGCGAGTCTGGCGCCGGCGGCGGAGGCCGCATCGCGCCTGGCGTTAGCTATGTACGGCGATATTTCATCTAAGAACCATCAAGACGGCGGGAAGGCGGCAGCGCCTGCTACGCTTGCAGCTTCTGCCGCCGCCGCCGCCGCCACCGCCGCAAAAACATTAACAGAAGCGTCAGCTGCATCGGCAGCTCCGACGCCGGCGACAACTGGCCTTACCTCGCCCGTTTCCGTACATTACCACCCGCCGGCGTCGGAGGCCATCCGGTCGCCGCCGCTTGCGCCGCTGCCCGCGCCTGCCTCGTTAGAGTGGTGCGCGATGGTTCCGGAGCTGCAGTCGCTACACCTGGTAGATGTACGGGGACAGTGGCTGGCGGTTTCGGCGCTCACTCGGCTCACGGAGCTTGTCGTGCGGGACTGTGAGCGGCCCGAGCAGCACCGGCCGCTTGGGGCGATGGTGGGTGCAATAAGGGGAAGGGGAAGGGGAAGGACTGCGTGCGTGTGTGCGTGTGTGTGTATTGGGGGGGTGAGAGGGAATTCGGACCAGGGATTTATGCCGCGTCGGCTCAGCAGGGCGGGCGGGTGAAGAGCTTGAGGGCGATGGTGGGTGCACAATATATGCTGCCTGTTGAAGCCCTTACAAAAAAGGGCTTGTTGGTAATGGCGATAACGAAGGGAATGTCGAGATGACAGGGCGGCGCTCGGGGAGAACCTTGAGAGGTGGTTGGTTCGTCAATGAGGGTTTCGGGGCACAACCGAAATTTTTGGGTTACTTGCTGAAGAACCCTAATGGCTAACGTCCTATGAGGGCCTTACGGGATGCGGCGGCAGGGGCAATTCTAAATGTAGAGGGGTGTGCATGCATACCTTCCTGTCCGCGGCCCCAAACACGGCCATAAAGCCAACCCCGCCACATGCATATGAATACATACATACATACATACATACATACATACATACATACATACATACATACATACATACATACATACATACATACGTCCTACGCTCGACCCGGGGCGCCACCAGGCCAAGGGCTTGACGGGGCTGCGGCGGCTGGCTTTGTACGGCACCTCAGCACAGCTGGACGGCTCAGACGTGGCGGATGCCGTACCACGGTTCGTACGACTGGAGGACCTGACCATTGAGTCCCTGTCGGTTGTGCCGCACCAGCTAGTGCTTCGAAAGGTACGACAGCGGAGGCCGTACGTACACCTCTGCCGTACAGCTCCCTTAGCTTTTTGTCACTTGTGTCCGGTGTTCCTTGTGTCCTGCCTAACAGACCGACATACAGACAGACGGGACGACAGTCTCCACGTCATCGCCCCTACCCTTCGTTTCTATTCGCCTTTCCCTTCGCTCGCCCTCCGCTGCGCCCTCTTAAGAGCCTTTAACATTATTTATTATTTTTTTAAGACGCAAATCGGTTACGGTTGTGCACATTTTGTATATTGGGTCTAGTTTCCTAACGACCGTTCCTAGGGCCCGTCCTCCTCCTTTTGGACGTCGTTTTCATTTATTTCCTCTCTGCGGCTCCTCTCCTCCTTGGCTCATTCCATCATTATTTTGAATGCCCTCCCTCCCTCGTTCGTGGAACAGTATACATAAACAATACATAGATCGTCTAGTGTAATCTTAGTTTACTTTCGTCTTTCCCTCCCTCCCATCTCCCCCTGATGAATACATCCATTCCAACACTCCTTTGGTTTTCAGTGATTTACTAACTATTCATAATAAAATTAAAAATCATCTTATCATTATCAGAATTATTATTTATTTTTATTATATTGTATATTATATTATGTTGATATTGATATTGATATTGATACGATATTGATATTATTAATGGGGTGTTACACTGTTATTATTATTGATGATATTATTAATTATGTTAATTATAATTCTTATCGATGATATTATTTCCCTTACTGTTTCATTCCTATCAATCCGTTTAATCGATTGATCTCCACTGCAGGATCTTGATCAGCTCATTAGCAGCCTGGCCCCGCTGGGATCGCGCCTCACAAGCCTGGTACTCCGGCGACCGGGCTGGACGTTGGAGCGGTTGAAGGCTTTGGCGCCCCTCAAGGGCCTTACGAGGCTTGAGGTGGGAGATAGGGGGCTAGCCAGCCGGTCAGACAGGCTGGCAGGTGGCGGAGGCGGCGGCGGCGGCGGTACGGCAGCCTTGGCGAGTGACGCAGGTACACGCACATTACCCGGACGAGATACCCGCGTGCCGTGGCGTGACTTGACGCGGGTGGAGCGGCCTGAAGGGCGGAGGGAGGGGCGGTTTAACGAATGGGCCGCGAGATGGAGGGGGCGAGTTGGAGAGCAACTTTGCGAAAAGGTGTCGGTTGGCAGATTTACCCCCAGATCTACCGGTGTGTATGTATGTCTGTGTGTTTACGGCATGGCGGCTACCTGGCCTGCGTATGTATGTATGTCGTTTGTGTCTGTGTCTGAATCTGGTTGTGTGGAGAGGACCGGAGAGCAGAGGGGGATGGCGGCTGAGTTGGCGGTCCCCGGGATGGTTGGATGGGGTTGGGAGACGTTTCGAGTTCCTTCCTTCCCTCCCTC